>NW_027169208.1:40000-43532 GCF_036898095.1 Palaemon carinicauda | reverse complement strand
TGAAATTTTTGCGAAGTTACTTAGTGAACAGGAAGACTATTGTAGAAGTTTCTGGAAACCGATCCAATGAGAGAATTCTTATGAAGGGTGTACCACAGGGTAGTGTCCTGGGCCCTATCTTGTTTAACATATATACTATCGAGCTATCACACATCTTGAAAAAACAAAAAGTGGGTTTTAAACTATATGCAGATGATACTCAGTTTTACCTCTCAATTTCAACAACACAAGATACAGGGAAGAAAATTGATGAGATAATGACTGAAATAAAAACATGGATGCAGAGGAAAAAGCTCAAATTAAATGATGATAAAACAGAATGTATGTTCTTTGGCACAAGGGTGGCTTTGAAGAATTACCAGTTAATTCAAAGTATAAAAATTGGTGATGCTGATGTTGGGATTGTGCCTGTTGTGAAAAATTTGGGTGTACTGATAGACTGTAATTTGTCAATGAAGGACCAAATTGTGAACACAGTGAAAGTGTGTAACTATCACCTGAGAAACATAGCATTTATTAGAAAATATTTAACAGAGGGCAGTACAAAATTTTTAGTGATGAGTCATGTAATATCAAGGCTTGATTATTGCAATTCTCTGTACTACAAATTGCCCAATACACTACTAAGGAAGCTTCAAAATGTGCAAAACCGGGCGGCTAGACTGATAAAAGGCATTAATTTTCGGGAGAGAATAACTCCTGCACTGATCGATCTACATTGGTTACCTGTTAAGGCTAGAATTGAATTTAAAATTTGCTTGTTGACTCACAAAGCACTTACAAGTGATAAGCCTAAATATCTTCGTGATTGCTTGGTCCCCTACCCTGAAGCTACCAGCGCCGCTGTAAGAGTTAGACATGCAGATGACCCACATAGACTATTCGAAATTAGTGTGAATCATGCAATAGGAGGAAGAACGTTCAGTTATGCTGCACCGAGACTCTTTAACGACCTTCCACTCGATGTCAAGAATAGCACAAATGTGGCAGCCTTCAAGAAAAACCTGAAGACTTATCTTTTTAGAAAGTGTTATAATAGTGACCTGAAAACTATTAAGCCTGAATACAAATGCTAGCGAAATAACTGATAACGATACAGAGCAAAATATTAACTGGAAAGGAATTATTTTTTCATACACCAAGGCCCGCCTGAACAGACCTTTAGTGTTTGCTGGAGGGCGATAAATAAACCTCTAAAAGTAAAAGTAAAAGTAAGAGAATAGTTACAGATAGTCTCAAACTATTGGAACCTAGATATATGTCTGCTGTAGGCTCTAGACCAGAGCTTTTGAATACGCGGCCCTAAGGCTATAAAATAAGCTTCCACTAGACATCAGAAAGACTGAATATATTATTAAGGCTTTCAAAAGGAAACTGAAGAATTTCTTGTCCTCTAAGTGCTTTGAAAATGTGGATTAGACAATAAACGAGCAATATGTGGTGTGTGAAATGCTGGGCGCCTTGGAATGCATAAATCTTTTAAGAGCAAGCGTGTATGGCGTTGCAATTTCAACGGTTACATTTGCATAAAGATTATTTCCATATTGTCCCCAATCACCTAATCATTTAACCAAAAATTTCGAAAATGAGGATATATAGAAAAATGCGCTGTGTAATACTAAGAGCCTTACACCCCTACACTGAGAAACCAGTTAAAGACACCCTCAACCTCAGACCAACTGTAAGCAACAATTGGTGGGGGGGGGGGGGGTGATTAATATAGCTCTTTTAAAAGTTCCTTGGTCACACGACCTACACCGAAATTGATTTCAACAGTGTAGAAATCTTTAAAAGGTCAAGCTAACACTATTTATGTCAGAGGTCACTCACTCAGTACAGACAAATTACTGCTCCAGTATAGACTGGCCATTCTGTCTTTCTGGAGAAGTAAATGCCGTCTCTACTGAATGATTCATTTGGTATTATACTCTTGTTAATTATTCCCAGTAAATGCAATGGAATTAGCTAAATAAGCAACGATTGCACAAAACGAAAATAGAAGGATATGTCCGAAATAATAAAAGTACAGGCGACGTTAGTTGACCTTATCAATGAATAAAAAAGGTTAATGTGATTATTAGAGAACTAGAGGGGTACTCAGCGAGTGCAGACCTCCGCCGGGGCAGCTTATTCCTTGACCTTTTGCTCGACCTTGACCTTGACCTTTCACCTTATGTATTAATTGGAGTGGATTTTCATACACTGAAATATGACAACGATGTCCAAACTTATGGCTGATTACGTGAATTTCAAAATTTAATCATTTCCAGCTTTTGACATAAAAGTTGATCCCTGCAAGTTTCATTAATCTACGATTAAAATTGTGGCCAGGAAACTGTTCATAAACAAATAAACACACACAGGGGGTAAAACATAGCACCCCTCCCAACATCGTTGGCGGAGGTAATAAATTAAATGGGAAAATTAAGGTGTAATTCTTTAGCCCATTTTCATGAGGCTATTTTGAAAATCAGCCTATTAAAATGAATGCAAATATGAAGTTAAACTTTATTTATAAAAAAAAAAAAACAGGATTTTTAAAATAATTTTTCCAGTTTCAACTGGATGTAGTTATTATTATTATTATTATTATTATTATTATTATTATTATTATTATTATTATTATTATTATTACTAGCTAAGCTACAACCCTAGTTGGAAAAGCAAGATGCTATAAGCCCAAGGGCTCCAATAGTGAAAAAATAACCCAGTGAGGAAAGGAAAAGGAAATAAATAAATGATGAGAACAAGTTAACAATAAATCATTCTAAAACAGTAACAACGTCAAAATAGATATGTCCTATATAAACTACGTATAAAAAGACTCATGTCAGCCTGGTCAACGTAAAAACATTTGTTCCAACTTTGAACTTTTGAAGTTCTGCTGATTCAACTACCTGATTAGGAAGATCATCCCACAACTTGGTAACAGCTGGAATAAAACTTCTAGAATACTGTGTAGTATTGAGCCTCATGATGGAGAAGGTTCAATTATAGTCCACCTGTTGGTCGCTAACTTTAGAACTATTTGAACAAACAGATTTTGCGAATACAAGATCATTGTTAACCTCAAGTTCAATGTTTCCTTGAGGGATTTACCACAAAATCCTGGGGGATTTATCACAAAACCCTGGAGATTTTCCACACAATGCTACAGGATTTATCACCGAAATCTGTGGGGTTATTTTCCCCAAAATCATGGCGGATTTGTCCCATAATCCTGTGGGGGATTTAACCACGAATCTTGGGGATTTAAATACAAATGCTTGGGGTATTAACCACGAATCTTGGGGTATTAACCACGAATCTTGGGGTATTTAACAATGAAGCCAGGGGATTTCACTACAAATCATTTGGGTGTTTACCCCAAAATCCTGGGAATTTATCCTAAAATCCTGGGGATTTACCCCAATATCCTGGGTGAATTACCCCCATATCCTGTGGGGGTTTATCCCAAAATCCTGTGGGGATTTACCCCAATATCCTGTGGGGTTTTATCCCAAAATCCTGTGGGGATTTACCCCAATATCCT
>NW_027169208.1:0-35000 GCF_036898095.1 Palaemon carinicauda | reverse complement strand
AGATAGAACAGCATGCCGGAGTGTACCCTCAAGCAAGAAAAGTCTAATCCAAGACAGTGGAAGGCCATGGTACAGAGGCTATGGCACTACCCAAGACTAGAGAACAAAGGTTTGATTTTGGAGTGCCCTTCTCCTAGAAGAGCTGCTAACTACTTTGAGCTAGACCATCACGTAGACTACAATTTCACAACTGAACCAAAGTTAACTATTGAGAAAGTCAAGTAGATTAACTAGTTATGCAATGATCACCTGTATGTGACCTGGATTTAGTTGCCTGATGACACAATCACCGGTAAGTGGCCTGGATTTAGAGCTTGAGGACTTTGAAGACATTTCATGAACGTTTGTATTATTCATGAAATTGTAATGAAATATTAAAAATGAAATTACTTTCTTCGTCTGCTTTGTAAAGACTTAACATTCCATACCTCCTTATCAAGAAGAATGAACGAATATTTTATAAATTGAGTAGTGTGTGTGGGGGGGGGGGGGGGTTACTGGCACTACCATCCTACCACCCCTTCCTCACCAACTCCCCAATGACAGATGATTGACAGGTCTTGGACAAATCGTGGGAAGGTGTGAGACAATAATATTCCCCCGGAGAGGACTTGGAAGAAAGAACACAGAGAAATGCAAAGATTGGGACCAATGGTAAAGTTATGAAAAAGAGGCAAGCAGAGGCTTAGGGCAGGCTTTTCTTCCAAGTTATATATATATATATATATATATATATATATATATATATATATATACACACACACACACACACACATATATATATATATATATATATATATATATATATATATATATATTATATATGTATACATTTATTCATATTAATCAGTAATCACTTGCTAAAGACATATTTCTGTCGAAACACAGCTGTAGTAACAGAATAAATGAAAAAAAAAATGAAGTATCTGTAACCACAGGCTTACATCTGAGAATCAGAGAAAATACGAGAATTTCTCTAGGAAACTCATTGATGCCACTTATACAGGCACCCACGTACGAACACACACACACAAATAAAAAACAACCCCAAAATGAGGTATATAACCCAATACTTATAACACCATTTTCAGTATAAGGGTCAAACAAGAGATAGTTGAATGACGCTAAGAAATGTATTAAACTTATAACTGTTTTGAATATTAATACATACAATGAAACACTTATTTCTCGACATTTTGCTGGACCTTGACCTTTGACCTTAATATGTATTAATTGGTGTAGATTTTCATACACTCAAAGACGAACCAAGTTTGAAGTCTCTGTGACAATGATGTCCAAAGTTATGGATGATTGGTGAATTGAACATTTTGTTTGACTTGTGACCTTGACCTTCCAAAATTTAATCATTTCTAGCTTTTTACATACAGTTAATCCATGCAAGTTTCATTATTCTACCATCAAAATTATGGACAGGAAGCAGTTCACACAACAAACCCACATACAAACAAACACACAAACAGGGGGAAAACATAACCTTCCAACTTCGTTGGCGGAGTTAATAAATGTATAAAAAAACAAATGAATATTATACAAAAATACATAAAATAACAGACAAGGAATAACGGAACTGAATCAGTAGTATTCCAGCTGACCCAGACGAATGTGACGGAAGTCGAGAGTAAAATAGATGGTGTCAGAGAATCCTGGGAAATGAAATCAGAAAAAGTGACAGGGCTGGACTAAGCATTAAGCACGTGTCTAATTAGGGCATCAAGAGATGGGGTCACCATACATTTATCTTACATGCGCTGTTAGGCGAACTTAGATTTGCAGACAGAACGAGGCAAAATCTATTTTCTGACAAAAGGAATAAAAGCGGTTGGAAACTCATGAATAAAACAAGTGTTCACATTGGCACCACTTCGTACCACTTCATCTGTTAACGCTGTTAATTCAAATGCCACATTTGACTCCCCTCACAGCTTGTTCTGGCAAGTCAGTTGAAACTTAGTTGCTTCCTATGCTGTTAAGGTGAGTTGTATTACAACCCAGTGCGTCCTGCTACTATCATACTATAGTGTTCTGGCCTAAGACATGAGGTCCTTTCATGGATTAGTCGTCCTCCGTAACTCTCTCTATTCATGGTCACATCTTTTAGATCTTGGTACCTTCTCCCTCCCTTCCTCCCTCCCTCCCTCCCTTCAGGTCTTGTGGTCTCTCTAACTTATTTTCAACATCCTCCTCCTCCTCCATATCCACATTTCGAATGCTTCAAGATAGATGCTTCTTGTCTGTTGCTTTTATAGTCCCTGTTTCAGAACTGTATAATGTTACACTCCATATAAAACATTTTACAAAGCCTTTCTTCAGTTCCATTTTAAGTTTTCCCGTCATTATTATTATTATTATTATTATTATTATTATTATTATTATTATTATTATTATTATTATAAAATTAAATTAACCCAGAGGCATGAAACCTATTGCGCCGAGAAGGGGAGCAAGATAAACATTCATTGTTTAAAGATGAACAGCAACAGCTATAACTTATGTTTTTACTTCTCCTAAACTGAATGTAGTAATTATTGAAGAACATTGAAATAATAAGACAAAAATTTAAAATAGATGTGCAACAAATTTAAAATATCTATGAATCTAAGTATTTTTTTTTAGTCGAATTAAACGCTGAACTGCCATACTATTCCTTTGAACACAAAACAAATCAGTTAAAAAATCTATAGCAAACTTATATCTGAACTGAAGGATTCATTTCTACATAAGGTGTCAAAAGAGAATGGTAAATTAACCCTAATATGGTATCTATCAATCTTTGCATTGGTGTGTTTTAGGTTTGGTTTGGGTTTGGGTTTGGCTTGGTTTTAGTTTAGTGGTTTGGTTTTGGTTGTAGTTTGGTGGTTTGGTTTGGTTTTGATTGGGTTTGGGTTTGGCTTGGTTTTAGTTTAGTGGTTTGTTTTAAGTTTAGTGGTTTGGTTTTAGTTTGGTTTTGGTTTTGTTTTAGTTTGGTGGTTTGGTTTGGTTTTGATTGGGTTTGGGTTTGGCTTGGTTTTAGTTTAGTGGTTTGGTTTTGGTTTGATTTTGGTTTTGTTTTAGTTTGGTGGTTTGGTTTGGTTTGATTTTAGTTTTGGTTTTGGATTATTTTTAGATTGGTGGTTGAGTTTGGTTTAATTTGGTGGTTTGGTTTGGTTTGGTTTGGATTTGGGTTAGGTTTTGGTTTTGGTTTGGTTTTAGATTGGTGGTTTGGTTTGGTTAAGTTTTGATTGGGTTTGGGATCGGTTTAGGTTTGGTGGTTTGGTTTGGTTTTGTTTGTTTTTAGTTTGGCTTGGTTTGGTTTAGTTTAAGGCTTTGTTTAGTTTTGGTTGTGTTATGGTTTTTGTTTGGTTTTGGTTTGGTGTGTTTCAGTTAGGTTTGTTTTGGTTTGGCATGGGTTTGGTTGTAGGTTTGGTTTGGTTTTTGGTTTGGTTTGGTTTTCGTTTAGGTTTGGTTTTTGGTTTGGTTTGGTTTTCGTTTAGGTTTGATTTTTGGTTTGGTTTGGTTTTCGTTTAGGTTTGGTTTTAGTTTGGTTTGGTTTAGTTTGGGTTATGTTGGGTTGTCTCGGGTTTAGTTTGGTTTTCATTTTGGTTTTTGTTTTGGCTGGGGTTTTGGTTTTATTAATTGGTTTTAGTTTGGTTTTGATTTCTGTTTGGTTTTAAGTTTGGTCTGGATTGGTTTGATTTAGGTGTTTTTTTTTTTTTTGGTTTGCTTTGGTTTTGGTTGTACTGTGGGGTTGGTTTGGTATGGTTTGATTTGATTTGGTTCAGTTTGGGTTTTTTGTATGGTTTTGTTTTGTTTTATATTGGTTTGGTTATGTTTTATATTGGTTTGGTTAGGTTTTGTATTGATTCGGTTTAGTTTGGTTTGGTTTGTGTTGGGATGACGTCATCGTAAGTTTTGAGCAGACGAAATAGGGAAAGAATGATTTCATACGTTTAATTAGTGGATTAAACTTTCTCTTAACGTATTATTTTATATGTTCACAGTTAAAACGTATTTATTACATCAATAACTATCTGTACAATAAGTAAATAATATCTAAAATGGTACTCAGTGTACAAGAATTTCTACAAATTCGAACTATTTTCGTCAGTGTCGTACGAACTATTTCAAGTTTCGGTTGGTAACATCTTCAAAGATTTCCCAAAGTTGTACACAGACAACGGAATGGAAAAATAGCTCAAATTCTTAATTAGAATTAGAAAGTAACTAGAATTTAATTTTATTTCTGAATTTTTTCATCATTGTCTCGCAGGAGGCTTCGTCAATTTACCTAATAAGAAAATAATAACAACCCTTCTACCTTTACATTGAAGATTGTAGATTTATTTTTATAATAATAATAATAATAATAATAATAATAATAATAATAATAATAATAATAATAATAATAGTAATAATAACCTTAAGCACTACACTAATTCTCCTTCATTAAAAAACCTAGATATTTTTAAGACAAAAAATATATCAATATTAATAGTTTAGCAAAAATCTATATCTGTAAACATCATCATCTTGTTTCTATGAATAATCTTGAAATGTACCATAGGTTGTGATATCTTTGTCTGGGATGGTGTGTTAATATAAGGGTTAATATATTGTTTAATATTATCATCATCAGTATTATAGATTAAGGCAGACAGTTCATTATGTAATTTAACTTTCATGATCTCACTGTTTAAATTTCATAAAATTTATCAGAAGTTTTAAATAATGGGTTTTAGATAATATGTTTTACTCATATATATATATATATATATATATATATATATATATATATATATATATATATATATATATATATATATATATATATATATATATATATATATATATATATGCTTTTCTGACCAGGGATAACTTTACGTATTGGAATGTTTTGTGTATCGACATAATCAGCAAAGCTGTGCTAATCAGGCCCACCCATACTAGGTGGGTTTGCTATAGGCGATCAGATGAATATATATATATATATATATATATATGTGTGTGTGTGTATGTGTGTGTATGTGTATGTGTATGTGTATGTGTATGTGTTTGTGTGTGTGTGTGTGTGTGTGTGTGTGTGTGGAGGAAGAGAGTACCTATTTTACAAAAATACTTGCTATTTATAACACATTCATCTCTTCGAACTTGGACTTGCTAAGGAGAATATCTAAATACAACTACACACTATTATTGCAGCAGACATGGACTGCAATCAAGGCAATGGATTCAGTGTTGTCCTCTATGATGCCTATCTGATGTGTCTCTATTCAATCCCTCTGTATTGAATGGGAACATCAATGATGTGGTTATTGTCTGCCTCGATGATAATGTGTATATCATATTTAGGTTCAATTGCATATTTGGGGAACATCTTTAGAAAGCAGCTTGGAATTTTTATATCATCTTGGGCAAATTAAGATCGTTACCTGAGTAAAAAAGATAGTGATGATAATACCTGGACAGGAAAATTAATGTGTCTATATGTGTAATGATTAGAATAGTTAATATTACATGTTTAAAACAAATGACGTAATATGTCATGTTGGTTGGAAGAGCTAACCCTGGGATTTGCTGTAGTCATTCAAATTGTAAACCGGACGTATAATGCAAACCTATGCAAACCTCGGCAAATTGACATTCTTTTTAAACGTCAACACATTGTCTCATCGTGTGAAAGTTTGTGACGTCACCGGATGCAGGTGTCTTCCGATTTCGTCACATGGCTAAAGTAAACCAAGCATACGATATCTGTGATATCGATAATTTATTCAGTTCATATCTAAACTTCACCAGAATTGGTCATCTGGACCAACACAGCTTCCTCCAGTGATGGAGATGTTTAACTCTGTTGTTTTATAGAATAAAACTTAAAACTATTAAGATGTATTCAGTTAATCCATTTAAATACATCTGAAAACAACTCATACTCAAATGTGTGCTTAATACAGTAGCACGCCAATAAATGGTGGCAGCGATTAAACTCTAAGACAGCGGTTAAACTCTAAGAATTAGAGAAAAATCTTCAAGACTTCAAAATAATAGCTGTAAAACCAGAGAAATATCTTAAAGACTTCAACATAAAAGCTGTAAAACCAGAGAAATATCTTCAAGACTTCAAAATAAAAGCTGTAAAACCTGAGAAAGATCTTCAAGAACTCAACATTATCTACAAGAATCTACAATTTTGACTAAGTCCAACGGAAAAGCTAACATCAACATATGTTAGCATATAACCTGAATCTTCAATCAACATCCTAGGAAACCCAAGGACTGGCGTTCAACAATTGCAAGACATATCCAGGAAGAACTACATTCAACAAGAAACTAGAACGAGACATCGCTAACAAAACATCAAGAGAGAGAGAGAGAGAGAGGACGTGTCGACTTCATATATAAGCTAAGTACAGATATTTTGTATTCATTTCAGTTTGGGCAGTGAAGTGTAGTTATCACAAGTCGTTAGTCAATTATTACTGGGGTGAGTGAATTCCTGAACTTTGTTATAAGAAACTCCGAATTCTCATTTAGAATTTTTCTTTCTTTGTGCTAATTCCTTTTTCTTTCAGAAACTCTTGGGGAAATGTTATGGGATTAGTAACATTGTTGGGGGAATTTTGTTATACATATGCGTTTACGCAGTGGGCGTCTGTACTCGTATAGATATTTTGATAGAATTGAAAGGGGTCAAAGAGATAGAAAAAAAAAAAAAATACAGCAGTCATGGCTCCTCCTGTCAGCCCTACCCCTGGACCTAGTGGTGTAGGCCAGGCTAATCCTCCTCCAATTGTGACGCTTGTAAATGCCAGGTCAGCAATCCTTCCTTTTCAAGGTCGGGTCAACGGGTTCTTGCCACAAAATGTGGAGTCATGGATTTCATCCGTTGATGCCCATTTAAATGCCAAACAAATCGTAGATCCTTTTGTACAATTACAAGAAGCTAAAAGTTTTATAGATTTTTCTAAGGGGGATGCGAGTGCGTATTTAAGAGGTGTTTCATTTCAAGAAGCAGTTACTTGGGATGATTTCAAAGTTAGGTTACGCGTGATTTATGGGGGTGAGGAAGCCTTGGATGTAGTGTTAACATTACGAAATACACTTAATCAAGCCACTATGAATCGGCTTAATGTTGTTGAGAGAGCAGCTCTCATAGCTGATAGGCTTAACGAATATCAGGACATTTTAGGTAATTCCACTTGGGTTACTAACGATAACATCTCCGTGAAAGATTTTTTACGATTAATGTATTTAACTTGCATGACACTTATGTTGCCTGAAGCTTTAGTGCGGTGCTTTGATAAGAAGTTAATGCCTGCAAGTACGGAATTGGATGTTTATAAACAGATAAAGAAACACATGTCCAAGTGTCCAGATCTCGATCCCGTGTTAACTCAAGTTTTTGCTAAGAATGAAACAAATCCACAAACAGTGAACGTAATTAACAGTCCAGTAGCGGGAGTGACGTGTTACAACTGCAAACGTCAAGGTCACATAAGCGCAGACTGTAGAACGAAATTTTGCTCAGTTCACAACACAGCATCACATTCTTATAGTCAATGTTACGCGCGTAAGACACAACAATATCCTAGAAATACACAGTCAATTCCACAGTCAGTTCCATATGGAAATAAAAAGAAAAATCCTCATTTTAACAATAAGAAGAAACAACAAAATGTCAATGCAGTTCAGAGTCCGAAACAAACAAACACTTCTTCAAATATCGCTGAGCCTGGGCCGTCAAACCAGACCTCGCAAGGTCAGTCTAATTTTCAGAATGTGCAGAGCAAAGCAAATACCACATAGTTAACTCTAGAGGGGAAGAGAGTGATGTTGGGTCAAGGTCATTTATGTCAACATCAATAGTATTGAATAATCAATTTAATGTTTTATCAGATAATTGTGAGACAATAGATTTTCCTATGAAACACACGGCCGAATTAAGTAAAACAGTGCATGCTCCCGTAGATTTGCAACGAATTCATACAATAATAAGCCAAAATGAGTTACGGCCAACCTTATATGCTGTAAATTTAGAACACAAATCCTTTACGTTATTTTTTGACTCTGGTAGTCCACGTAATATTGTGGATTTGAAGACACATCATTTGTTGTTTTCGAACTTTCCGATTGAAAAATCAGGAATTAGACTTTCAGGTATAGGAAATGATGAATTAAACGTCATAGGCATAACTCATATTCAGTTCAGAGTCGGTTATCGCACGTTTGCCGATACATTTGTTGTTGTAAAAAACATTGATATGTATCCAGCTGTAATTATAGGATACCCATCTACGGGAAATCAGAACATTATCTTAGCTCCTGCCAAGCACGGCGTGTATATCAAAGGGAAATTCTATAAGTCTTCTAATACCATAAAGTCAGTTTTGGATAAAAAGGAGACGACAAATGTAACCGTAACGTACGTTGAAGAACCAATAACTTGTCTCACTAATAAAGAAATAATATACGCGACCCAGCAGAATTCTCGTTCACCCGTAATATCATCTTGCACGCAATATATCGAACCAAACATACCTTCGAATTTAATAGTGCAAATAAAGAAAACACTACCGGGATCTGAAATATTAATCCTTTCCGATACTTTGAAAACTAACGGATTGTCTGTCACACAAGCTATTTATACAGTAGGCTCACATCAGCAATGTAATATCAAAGTCTGTAATCATTTAAATAACACTTTAGTAATTCACAAAAATCAACATATCTTGGATGTAGAAGTTTATAAACATCGTATTCTTACCGTTGCTGAAATCAATCACTCTCAATCAGTTGCGGATGAATCCCTTTTGCGATCTATTAAAAATAAAATCAGTAAGGACATTCAAGACGAAGAAATTCAGCAGAAAATTTTTGAACTTTTAACTAAATATACAGATGTCTTTTCCACTACGGATGGATCCTTAGGAAAAACAGATGTGATCGAGCATCAAATAAGGTTAAAAGACAAGCAGAAAATTATATATGTACCCTCGTACAGACTCCCCATGAAATTCCAGAATGAAATAAATGATGAAGTAGGTAAAATGTTAGAGGAAGGAGTCATTAGAAAATCAAATAGCCCTTATAATTTTCCTTTAATAGTTGTACCGAAAAAAGATCGAACATGGCGTATCTGCTTCGACTTTCGTCGTCTAAACGAGGAAACGATCCCTGATCGATTCCCAGTGCCATGTACTGACGATATTTTGTCTTTGTTAGGTCAGAATAAATATTTTACCAGTTTGGACTTACTTAAAGGCTTTCACCAGATATCATTAGAAGAAGATAGTATCCCATACACAGCCTTCAGCACAGCCAGGGGACATTATGAATTTTTACGGATGCCTTTTGGTTTACGTTGTGCTCCTATAACATTTACAAGAATGATTAACATAGTGTTTGGAGACTTGTTAGGGGATATATTGCATGCCTATATGGATGATCTTGTAATCTTTTCCAACACCTTAGAAGAACATTTACGTAAGTTAGAACTAGTACTACAGAGATTAAGACAACATAACTTAAGGGTAAAGATTAGTAAGTGTGAATTTTTCAAAACAGAATTGATATATTTGGGTTTCATGGTGTCAAGCCAAGGTCTTAAAGTAGTCCATGATAAGGTGTCGGCTATACGTAATTTTCCCATACCTACTAATGTCAAGGGAATACAACAATTTCTGGGTTGTAGTGGATATTACAGGCGTTTTATACGCAACTATTCAATAATAGCCGCTCCTTTAACTGATCTTACGAAGAAGGGCGTAGATTTCATATGGTCTGAGCAACAGGCGTTTAATACTTTGAAAGATGAACTGTGTAGTTCTCCTATCTTAAAATTTCCTGACTTCGGTAAGGAATTCTTCATTGCAACAGACGCCTCAGACTTAGGAGTAGGAGGGGTATTGCTTCAGCAATATGATAAACAGTTTTTCCCGATAGCTTTCTATTCTCGAAAATTGAGAACTTCCGAAAGTAAGTATGCAGTAATAGACAAGGAAGGACTAGCTATTGTTAATTCGCTAGTGCATTTTAAGTTCATAATTTACGGTTATCCCGTTAAGGTTCTTACTGACCATAAACCACTAACAAAGTTCTTTAAAGGCTTCAACCACAGCCCTAAACGAACTCGGTGGCATTTGATCATTCAAGATTTTGGCGCAAGAATCGGGTATTTACCTGGGAAAGCAAATATCATTGCGGATTGATGCATTATCACGCAACCCCGTGTCATCTTGTACGGAGCCTTTAGCTGAATTAATAGATATATCAACATCCATGCCTATTGTAAAAACAATATCTGAACAAGAAGATTTAGGCTGGAGTGCTGAATTGTTACAGACTGAGCAAAGAAAAGATCAGAAAATAGAAACAATTATAAATGCTTTGAAAGGCAATCATAAAGAAAAGGAATATATAAAGTATAAGCAGCAGAATTATATAATCAAAGATAATATTCTGTGTAGGACTGTGACAAGGAAAACCTGCAATACACCACATGTAACTAACGACCAGGTAGTAGTACCAATCTCACTTATTTCCACTGTCCTGAATTGGTTGCATTCAAATCCATTACATGGACACCCTGGGTTCTCATTAATGTCACAGAAAGCCAAATCATTGTTTTATTGGCATACAATGCTTACAGATATAAAAAGACACATAGCTAATTGTCGCACATGTCAGGAAAACAAAGGGCATACGAAAACACCTGTCAGCCTAGGAGCTTATCCTGTGCCCAATCAACCCTTTGAAAGAATACATTTAGATTTGTTAACAGGATTTTACGAGTCAGACAGAGGAAATAAGCACCTCTTAGTAATTATAGATGCTTTAACTCGATATACAGAACTAATAGCGCTTAAAACTAAAACTGCGATTGAATGCGCTAGGAAGTTTTACGAGTGTTACATTTGTAAACATGGAATTCCACACATGATAATCTCAGACTCGGGTGGTGAATTTAATAATCACTTTCTTACCTCATTGTGTGAATTCCTCAACATAAAGAAGATTAATACCATGATATATCACCCAGAGTCGAATGGGCTAGTGGAAAGAGCAAATAGGAAGATATTAAATATATTGAGGGTAACACTAGGGGGATCAGACCCCAACTGGGATATTGCAATACCGGCGGCACTGAGTACTCTGAATCATTCATATCATATATCAATTAAAATGTCACCGCATGAAGCATTGTATGGTACCCCAGTTAGAACACCTTTCCATGTATTAACGCCTACAACTAATCTATCAAATCCTTTAAAAGAATGTATAAATGCAAGTATAAGTCGATATGATATCCTTCGAAAGAATTTAGAAGAATCACAAATCATAATGAAAAGGAATCATGATAAAATAGCGAAACCCACTAAAACATATACCGTGGGTGATAACATCTATATTCAAATCAATGTCAGAAAAGGGCTCAACTATAAATTAACACCTAAGTTTGAAGGCCCATTTAACATTTTGGAAACATTAACGGCCAATAGGTTTAGAATTCAAAACGTAGCCCAACCCACGGATGAGAGAATAGTACCATTGGCTCACATAAGAAATTAAAAAGAAAAGAGAGGAAAAGAAGTGAGGGAAAATTTTATTTTATGTGATTAAAAGTTTTCTTTTTAATACAGGAGTAATTACATATATTTTTTCTCGTTACAGGTTTCCAAGATGAATTTTTTGTTGTTGGGAGTGATATTGTTCGCTCAGACATTTTTCTCGTATGGGATGAGTTCTAAGACTAAAAATATATATTTTAAATATGGCAATATAGTTGAAAGACAAGAAGACATTTTTATTACATCAACTAACGTAATTGTCGAAGTGCATATGCAAGCAATTTTTCTTCAAGAGAATGATGTCACTAGCTTAAGAACCGCCATTTCAAGGTTTTCTGCATCATTGGATGAGTTGCATAGAAGACATTTTCATTTGACTACTAAGAGTTTGCTTGGATCAACATTAAAAGTTGCAGAGATGCTATCTGATGACTTGAAAAATAAGACTGGCGAGACAGGATCTTTGGCTTATGACCTTTTGATGTGGACTGTAGGACACGAACATAAAGAAAGACGGAATCCGTTCATTTATGCTGCATTAAGCATCTTTGGGTCTGTTGCAAGTTTAGGTTTAGGAATTTCCAATCGTCTTAAAATTAGTAATCAAAATAAGAAAATTGAGTTCTTGACTCATAAAGATGAATTGATTATGTCAGAACTAAGGGATCAGTTAGCTTCAATCAATAAAATTATGGATTTATTAAATGAACATTCAGATAATATCGTTCAAATTATGGAAGTACAGGATTTGTTGGCAACATTAACGTATTATGATTCAAAGATAGATCACATACATAACAGAATTACACATTTCATTGAGAAATCCAAGGATTATGTAGAAGCTATCACGTTAGCAACTAAAGGTGTATTGTCGCCCCATTTGTTGCCTATACGTTACTTAAAATTAGTTCTGAAGAACGGAAGGGATAAACTAGGCTATGTTCCTTTGTTAGACGAACATAGGTTAGAATTTTATTACAGCCTAATTACAGTAAACGTAGATAATAACAAGATTAGGATTACAATTCCCTTTGATTCTTCTGATGCCTGGCAATCTTACAGGATATCACCATTTCCGACTTTCATGACGAATCACTCAAATCCAGTAATATCCAGTTTGACAGGACACTATTGATTTCCCCAGACAAGGAAACGTATACGGTCATTAAAGACTTAAATCAATTAACTCACTGTTCAGACGCAATGGATAGAAAAATATGTACAGCTGACTCATTTGAATTCCGTAAAAACTTAATGGATTCATGCGAGTTAGGTATAGTGCTAGACGGTGCTCTCTCCCATACAAGTGAATATTGTCTGGATAAGCTTTATCCCTTTGACAATAAAGAATTCAATTGCAGACTGAATAATGGCTCGTGGATACGATACGACAAGGACGGCTTCAATGTATCATGCCCTGACGGATCCACATCCTTTACACACATCTTCGTCGCAGCAGATGGTTGTGTCGGGACTTCCCCGAATTCCATGGTGACTGGTCTACGGACAATCATCAGAGAACGAGCCTACTTCGCGAACTTCACGTGGACCTCTACAATACCAGCACTTCCTCTCCCATACAACGGAAATGTGGCAAAGCGGTTGATGAAACTTACCGAAAAGGACCACCTGTCACCGACTTATAAAGAAATTCTTCACCCCATACTACTGGCTGGTTTGTGTTTCACGGTGGTGATATTTAGCGCCGTGAACATCCTTGTTTGGCGTAGGTTACGGCACAGCAAGCAGCTAAAAAGGAATGAGTTGCATAGCCCCGATAATACCCCCTATTGGATCCAGTTCAAAGCTGTTTGAGTGGCCACCTCATTCGCTAAGGGAGTAATTTGTCGGGAAGATGTTTGTATGAAAAGCTGATTAGTACGCTAGTAATATGTAATTAAAGAAATTCTCTACATTTGCATTGTTAAAAATACATTTAAAATAACATTTAAAAAATAAATGAAATAAAAAAGGATATAAATAATTTTTTCTCTCGGCATCTAATAAAAATATATAAGCCGGAATGTTAAAAAAGAAAAGAGAAAAAAAAAAATATATATAACAGAATCTATGGGCATCTAATAAAATATATCAGCCCTATATATAAATATATATATATATATGTACGAAACCGTGGTACGTGTACGTACCAGGATTTCGTGTTTGTGCACTAAAAATTGAGTATTGTGTTTCTGACAAAGGTAACAATTATTCTTTATCAAGTTACCGAATCATATGTAAGTCAGAATTTATTTTGTTTTTTGGTACCATGTAATCATTTGCTAGCAATGTACCATATATATGATCTTGGTTTTATCATGCATTTTTCTTTTTGCTTTGGTAATATCTTTTTTGTATGCATTATTGTTATTATTTTTTGATGTGCCTATTTTGGACATTCGTCCTCAGTTGGTTATGGCTAAAGTTAAACAAAGAATAATGCGTATGTCCAGTCACACCTAATAACCATGTTTCGGCTTGTTGTTAAATTTTTGTAAAAAAAAAATTGAGATAGCTGGCCGAGCTTATGTAATGATTAGAATAGTTAATATTACATGTTTAAAACAAATGACGTAATATGTCATGTTGGTTGGAAGAGCTAACCCTGGGATTTGCTGTAGTCATTCAAATTGTAAACCGGACGTATAATGCAAACCTATGCAAACCTCGGCAAATTGACATTCTTTTTAAACGTCAACACATTGTCTCATCGTGTGAAAGTTTGTGACGTCACCGGATGCAGGTGTCTTCCGATTTCGTCACATGGCTAAAGTAAACCAAGCATACGATATCTGTGATATCGATAATTTATTCAGTTCATATCTAAACTTCACCAGAATTGGTCATCTGGACCAACACAGCTTCCTCCAGTGATGGAGATGTTTAACTCTGTTGTTTTATAGAATAAAACTTAAAACTATTAAGATGTATTCAGTTAATCCATTTAAATACATCTGAAAACAACTCATACTCAAATGTGTGCTTAATACAGTAGCACGCCAATATATGAATATGTCTTAAGATAACATTTTATATTCGAATATGTACTGTATATATATATATATATATATATATATATATATATATATATATATATATATATATATATATATGCAGTATGTATATATATATATATATATATATATATATATATATATATATATATATATATACAGCACATGTGTGTATGTATGTATAGGTAGTAGGGTGGCCAGGGCACCAGCCACCCGTTGAGATGCTACTGCTAGAGTGTTATGGGGTCTTTTGACTGGCCAGACAGTACTACATTGGATCCTTCTCTCTGGTTACGGTTCTTTTTCCCTTTGCCTACACACACACGCCGAATAGTCTGGCATATTCTTTATATATTCTCTTCTGTTCTCATACCCTTGACAACACTGAGATTACCAAACAATTCTTCTTCGCCCAAGGGGTTAACTACTGCACTATAATTTTTCAGTGGGTACGTTCCTCTTGGTAAGGGTAGAAGAGACTCTTTAGCTATGGTAAGCAGCTCTTCGAGAAGAAGGACACTCCAAAATCAAACCATTGTTCTCTAGTCTTGGGTAGTGCCATAGCTTCTGTACCATGGTCTTCCATTGTCTTGGGTTAGAGTTCTCTTGCTTGAGGGTACACTTGGGCACACTATTCTATCTTATTTCTCTCCAACTTGTTTTGTTAAAGTTTTTATAGTTTGTATAGGAGATATTTATTTCAATGTTACTGTTCTTAGACTATTTTAGTTTTCCTTGTTTCCTTTCCTCAATGGGCTATTTTCCCTGTTGGAGCCCCAGGGCTTATAGCATTGTGTTTTTCCATCTAGGGTTATAGCTTAGCAATTAACAATAATAATACTATTAAGCCATATAAGAATTTAAGAGAGAGACATAAATTACTGTTATAGGTACAGAATAAGTTTCTATTGATTGTACATTTCAACTTAGATTCAAAACTTTGTAACTATTGAACTTTTGAAGTAGAATGTCCAGTAAATGAGAGACAGGATTATTCCAGATTAAAATATATACTGTAGTTGAAAGGATCACCCAATTGTGAGATTTTTGCTATGAATATATCACTTTTTAAATTTTGTTCCTAAGGAGAGAGAGAGAGAGAGAGAGAGAGAGAGAGAGAGAGAGAGAGAGAGAGAGAGAGAGAGAGAGAGAGACTGGTGGCTATGGCTGATACTGCCAGCATCTGTCAAACTAGGCTGTAGACAACACCCATTGATGGTAGGCACCGATGCAAGAATCTTGAAAAAATTTCATTTATTTCACAAAAAAATTGCATTGCTGTACAAATAATGAACATCCTAAGACTGCCGTTGGTTGAGACCAAAGGAAGATATCTAAAACTAATAGTTGTTTTTATCTATCAGGAATTGTGTGTACTTCCTTCCAAGTGAATGATATCTGATAAGGGGTTGTGCAAGATGAATTAGTACAAGCATTAATTTTCGACATAGGTAAAATGATAAATGAATTTGATTTATATGCGATGTGTACGTTCAGTTGCTCACGATTGTATCTTTATGTCAACTGATGAATTGTTTTGTGAGTTTATTCATACACAATTCCTCAATAACTATCCTTTACCTAGCATCTAAAATTCACGAAGCCTTTTTTTTTTTACTTTTGCAGACAAAAATATGCACAAATTAAAAGTTTTTTTTTATATATAATTTTCAATCATTGGTAGACTATGCACAAAAAAAGTTAAGTCAATTGGCCTCCAATTTCAAAAAGAAAATATGTAACTAAAAATAATATCTTAAATAAAACATTAAAAAAAAAATTCCTAAGATAGGCCCTCTAAATTCCTCTCTGGCGCCAGTAGAGAATTTAGGCCTGTGACCATGCAATAGTGCTAGTAATTACTCAATTTCTTCCTTTATTAACAACTGCGATTGAAATCGATTATAGTGTTCCTACTTGGAATTCAAAACCACAGCCACTTGGAATATTGCATACAATAACCCCTCACAAATTCCATGTAAACTTTCTTCGCCAATTTAAGGAAAGGAATCTTTAGAGTTTATGGTGATTAAACATCAGAGAGAAAATAAGAGAAATAAAGCCGTTAAATGACTCCTTACCTTTTCCCTCTATTTTTCACATCACTAGTTAAAAACCAAGTCCTTTTCCGGCCGGGTTTATGGCGGACTGAATCTCCTTCCACGGCTGTCAAAAACATCCCTAGACAAGCACTAGAATATCCCTAGATCAGAGCTATTTTCCCCTAGTATTATTCAATACAATGTATATAAGGTGCTGTATTTTCTACCGTAATATTCTATATATTTACTTTCAATCACTGTATTTATGAAACCACAAAAATATGAAATTTAGACAAGCAAAAGGATGAGCCAACTTGTGTTTTGATTTCAACCTGTGCTAAGAAGGATATATTCATACAGTTGAGATTCCCTCACAAACAATAATTAACAGAATGCAACCATCTCAATTGTGTGCCTCTAACAACTAGAATGTCCCTATCTGGGGGCAAATTTCCTACGACAATCAGTGACCTCAACCACATTCTTCGTTTCTCTGGTTAATCTCTCCATTAACTATAAAAGTTGCATTTTGACTAAGATATATTTAAGTAGACAACTTGGAATATAATAGGCTTTAACCAGGAGACATGTATGAACACCATTTAGTATTTCAGAGGTATATATACAAGAGTGAAGCGTACAACAAGCTGGCTGTTTTATATTCACCTTGTAAAATAAACTAATTTTTTATTGAAACAAGCATTTTCCCCCCAAAAAAAAGAATTTTCTTTCCATCGTACGAACTTTATTTGAGTAAGTAATGTATTTAAAATCAGACTGAAATTACTCAAATATCTAAAGAATTATTAGAATATCTTCAAAGAATAATCTATTTTGAAGGAAAACACAGCTAATCGCAACTTAGTCAACAAAAGTAGATTGATTGATTGATTTAAACTTTTCTGGTATCCTGACATCTAAGGACATTGACGCCGATATAATCTATTATAAATAAAGAATAAAAGAATAATCAATAAAAACCATAAAAACAGAGATATTATAAAGGTTAAACAGCTTTCAGAAGACCTGCTTCTGAAATAAATCTAAAAATAACGATAGCAAAATATGACTCATCATGTCCAAGAATCTTGGCAAGGATGAACCTGCCATCCTCACCTCGAGCCACAAACAGATATCTATTTCTTCCGGTACTATAAGTGGGGCATTCCGTCAACAAATCCTTCACTGTCAAGGGTACCAAACAGTCATCACAATATGGCTGGTGTTGGCCAGTTAGCAGAAATTCATATGTTATCCGAGTTTGACCAATGCGGAGACGACAAAGAGAAGTCTCCCACTTTCGGGGCATTATGTTATACTTCCAAGGGGATGTAACATTTGTTATTACTCTCATTTTATTTTCAATTAAACTATCCCAATACTGTTGCCAATTATTAGAAATCAAATTCTTAATGTAAGGTAAACAATCTTTACAGAGAAAGAATGAGAATGGGATATCTTTTTGGTAGCAACTCGGCTACAGAATTCTTTGCCAGTGAATGTCTCCTCATTCCCAGACACACCTACGTTTGCCGGAACCCAGCAAAATTGAACTTTTATACCTCCCAGTCCAATAATAAATGGCCATTCTAAAATCTTTAAAACTATAAGGTTACTACAATTAAAAACTTCTAAAGTTTGAAAGACACTCCTTGCATCACTAAAAATTGTAAATTTACCTCCCTCCTCTAACGCTATTTTCTCAATAGCGGCTAGGATGCAATACAGTTGGGCAGGAAATATGTAAGCTGTTAGAGGAAGTGTACCTCTACAATTAAAACCATTACCATGTACTCCAAATCCAACGCCAACATCAGATTTGGAGCCATCAGTTTATATAAAAGTCAACTCCCTAAGTTCTGCAACATGTTCCATAAAAAGAGACTGCTTCTATGCATGTCATTCTTTTTAACACCAATAAATTTTTTACAAAAAGATATCTCTTTGAACTTGTAAACAAGAGGCCAAATGCATTTGTATTCAATTTACGAAGTGGTGATGAGAAAATTAAAATGCTTTCCTGTACAGAAATAAGTAAAACTAATCAAACTGCCTTTGATCAAGAGTTTACAAGCTATAAGCACAACAACTGTGTTCTACAGGTAACGTTGCAAACAGTATATCTTTAGTTAGACATAACCTCACCCGCTACAATATACAGATATCAGACATTTTCTTGCCGGAATTAATGAAGGCAACTGTACAAAATGAATTAAAAGTTGAGAGATTGGACAGCAAAATGGAAGCAGGATAATAGGTATTATTATTATTATTATTATTATTATTATTATTATTATTATTATTATTATTATTATTATTATTATTATTATTACTTGATAAGCTACAACCGTAGCTGGAAAATCAGGATGGTGTAAGCCAAAGGGCTGTAACAAGGTAAATAGCCCAGTGATTTTTCGCACCTCCTGTACACGTTTAACTTAAGAGTTGATTCCAGAGTCACTTAAGATCCACGAACATGTAACAAAATCTGTCATTTGGGACATGGTCCAATTTCATTGCTGTTTTCTCCTGGTCCAATAGCTTCATTATTTTGATAGGGCAGTGGAATGTGCACTGAAAAATGGTGCATGATTATGGTGTACAGTAGTATTTTTTTGTTCATCTTTTTTTTTTATCTTCTATGTATCTTTATTACTTTGAAGAACACATCAGAAATAACTTTTGGAGTACAGTACAGTATTGTAATATTGAAGAACTTTCGTTTTCATTCTCTGGTTCTTTGTAATTTTTTGCTGTGTCAGCTTTATAAGGGCCACTCTTTAATGTTTTGTATATGCATAAATATAATTATTTTGTTTATATTAAAGTTTTGATTAGGTCATGTAGTACAGTTTTCTTATTGTAGATTGATAAACTTTGTTTTACTGTTCTTAGAAAAAACGTTCTTTTTTTCACAATAAAAATATCGGTACATATATCATTGAAGAAGGTTGTAAGAACTTCTGTATCCTATTGTAACAATTAGTAACTTATCTTGGGAGTGTTTAGCATAGTAAAGTGCAAAGTTACTGGGTGTGTTCTTTTACATGGTTAGACACACATTGACGTATAATAAATGCATATTGTAAATTGTAATAGCTATTGGAGCCATGTTCGTATGACTCACATTACAAATTTATTTTTTATACTACTCTTATGGTTTTTATAATGCGAATTGTTACATGGAAAACATTATTGGGGATTTGTTGAAAAATGCACATACTATAAAGAGTTAAATCTATGAAGTGTCCTTGTACACAGTTGGATAGTCACAGAAGACAGTAAATCTGAATTCGGCAATCTTTATTTAGAATCTTCACTCTTCTCTATACTGATTTTTAAATGTTATTAGAATATATCTTATTATCATTTACTCAATGATTCTGGTTTTGAAAAGGGAAGTAATAAAACTGAAGTAGTAAAAGGATGTTGGAGCGAAGAAAACCAGCTCATCATTCATAGACAGAATCTCACTAACTCTTGAGGTCTATCTTGCACTCAGAAAAATGTGAATGTTATAGCCCTTCTGGTTGCTTGGAATGAATCCAGAGGTCCACACCAAATCACTTATTAACTTCCACACCCTACTATCACTTAGTGACTATTTGTTGAGGAACCTTTGCTGGGACAAAGTCGGGTACTATTATACCAACCAACCATAAGGTAAAGGTTAAGATTGATGGAAAATGTGATGGCTGAATTACTCTAAAATTAAATATCTATAAAATTAGATGATTTTGCCCCATGGTCCTGTAATTGATGTGACCCTGGAATCAGCTCTGCCTTTAAACTTGTAAGTTACAAGAAGTGCAAAGAATCTCTATAGAACAAATCACAAGATAGTAAAGAGTGGAGAACATTTCTTACAAGACTAAGGTGTAAAGGGGAATAAAGTAATTCCACACTTTGCTAAGATAAGTACACATTGACAAAGCTGCTAATGTTATCATGCTACCTAATCATAAAAGACTTTGTACCTGACATGTACATACACACACATACATACACACATATGTATGTATATATATATATATATATATATATATATATTATATATATATATATATATATATATATATTTATATATCAGCAAAGCTGCCAATATATATATAATATATATATATATATATATATATATATATATATATATATATATATATATATATATGTGTGTGTGTGTGTGTGCGTGTGTGTGTGTGTGTGTAGAGTTTTATGGAGAAACAAACTGACACCACTAGTACAGAAAATAAAGATTAAAAATGCTAAAATTTTCAAGTTATATGAACTAATCTCCATATCACCGAAAAAAACAAAATTCAGTGGAATATATAAAAAGCACTATATATATATATATATATATATATATATATATATATATATATATATATATATATATATATATATATATATAAAGCAAGAGAGAAGACACTAAGTTATTTATGACAAAACACTTTACAAAGGATCAATAAAGCAAAAGAAAAACTTCAGAATTACTCCTGCAGTTATTCCTGACCCACATTCTTCCAACTATTTCAGATCCACAGCCAAATAATAATGTATAGAGCTCAATTGTTTAAGATACACTCAGGAACATTCTTCTATCTGTTTCCTTATTTCCTTTCCCCACTAGGCTATTTTCCCTGTTAAAGTTCTTGGGCTTATGACAACCTTCTTTTCCAACTAGGGTTGTAGCTTAGCTAATAATAATAATAATAATAATAATAATAATAATAATAATAGTAATAATAATAATAACAGCAAACGAATGAGCCCCGGTAACCTATAGAAAGTAACAAGAATAGTTTCTATGTCCATAATGAATGTCTTTGTCCCTTGGTAGTAGGACAAAGGATAAAATACTGGAATCAATGCTGTAAATGTACGGTACAGTTAGATGTCTCTTGAATTATTATATAAACAATTATGAAGAAAGAAAGATAAGTAGCAAGGCTACGAGACCAGAATGGCTGTGATCTACTTCATCAGCATGACCTGTTGTTGTTTGCATAATTTGGGTCAGTAGAAAGACCTGAATATTCATTTAGCAACAATAGATGCAATATAAGTTCTATCCAATGCCCGCATACAACCTTCATTTGTCACAAACATCCACCGAAAGAGAAAAGTCAAGTGATGGCATAGTGGCATACTGAAATTCAGTCTGACTTACAGTAGTTCACTGTTCTATCTCTGTACAGTAGATGAATTGATTTGATTTGGAGTGACAATAAGGAAGAGCCAACAAAGCTACACTAATTTAATTAATTATCAAATCAAACATCATTAACGTTTTTATAAAAGATATCACCCTTCATGAGGAATGACAGGCAATACCATCAAATTGTGTTTTTTACTCATAAACAACAAACACTACGACCCTCCATCCATAAGACTTGAAATGATTCCTTCAAACAAGCCGAGTCAATCAGACGGTAATACCTGTTGTAATGACGTTGATAAGTATGTAATTAAAATGGCAAAGCATTGGTAACCAGAGGTACAGAGAGTAGGAGAGACACACACGTTATTTGAAACAGCACTTCCAGCTTTTTACATAACAGTTATTCCCTGGAAGTTTCATTACTCTGCGATTAAAATTGTGGCCAGAAGGCTGTTCACAAACAAACGCACATATACAAATAGGGATGAAGACAACCTCCCTCCAACTTCGGTGGCGGAGGTAATGAAATCGAAGGATGTCATGTGATTCTGAATCAGGGATTTTCACAAGTAGTATTTTCCTATACAGCTTTTTTTTACAGATCTGTGTATCTATTGGGCAATGCCTCATCGCTTTGTTACTTCATCATTCTAAATAAAATCAGCCTTAATTTGTTTATTTCTCCTTCTTAATTTGTGTTTTTTCATAGCAGAAATCCATATATATAAGCCTTATTCATAATCTTTAAGGTATAATGCTAGTATGATAGAAGCCAAATTACATCGGGTTGACGAACTCTGCCTGGCCTCTTCGGACGAAATTTCGGTAAAGAATTTGTCTTCCTAACCAGTTTAATTTGCAATATACCGATATAAACCTTAAATAATGAGCAAAAGCACTTCTCGTGTACATTCTTACCATGAAATAACTTACATTAATAAGTTTTCATACAAATTAAGACCGTTTTTACGACACTGAATCGAATGTATCGATAGCGTAACCATTACAGATCATAGAAAAAACAATAGAAGATACAATTTATGAGACTTGCTGCGAGTTTGAACTTTTGAAGTTCTACTGATATAACTACCCAATTAGGAAGATCATTCCACTACCTCCATTAGTTACTCTAAGTTTCATACCACTCAGAAATCAACTCTAATCTTTGGTATATCTGAAGACAATTTGCGCTTGGGATCTAAGACAAACCCCGAGAATTGCTTCATACCCCAGAAATCAGCTCTGATCCTGTGTCCCTTATTAACTGAATTAGTAAACAAGTGTTACTTTAACTGAACTCACTTGAATGTAGATATAACATACATTTCCCCGTTATATTTTAACGGCAATTTGCGCTTATGATTATGGAAGGGCATAACCGAGAGCTTAATAAGAAAAACAGAAAACTCACTTTGCTTACTTTTACTTTGGTGTTAATGAAGGGAAATTACTCAACGGTGGTATGAATCAAGGTTAAAAGAATACTTTGGTGTGAATTTGGGGATATAAGGACGCGAGCCCTAATTAATTATCACAAAGTGGCCTCGCCTTCACCTAGTGTAGGTCATAGCTTCACACTCCAACCCGATACCCAGATGAAAATCAGTGTGAATTACGCAAGAAATTCGTCCTAACCTAATGACAATTCTACAGCCAGCATATGTAAAATAATGGTAAATATCTCAATGCAAATAGAGCAGGAATACATACTAAAACTATATCGTAACTCAGTTTTATGAAGAAAGTATTGTAAGTTAAGGTATGGGTTTAATATACGGCCCAAGACCATACAAGAAGCTCCCACTAGACATCCGAAAGGCTGAAGTTATTAAGGCTTTTGAGAGGAAACTGAAGACTTTCTTGTTCTCTAAGTGGTTCGATAGTGTAGATTTGACAATATACGAGTATTATGCGGTGTAGAATGCTGAATATTTTGGAATACATATATCAAAATGGCTGTGAAGGTCCTGTAGATAGTAGGGTTCCCCTGCTGTAAAGGACCAGAAAAAGTAGCCCTTAAAGTAAACTATACAAGAGGCCATTTACAGTCGCCGACACAGACAAGACTTCAAACCAGATTCTGTGGCATAAAAAAAAATCCATATTTAAAAAGAACTTCTGTTCCAGAAAAAATCCCGATTATTGCAAGATAAACAAAAAAAAAACATGGTTTAATAAGGGCTTACTTCTGAATTCGGCACGAAAAAGCCTGATTATAAACAAAACTACTGTCTATGTTTTAGAAAAAAGCCTGATTATAAACAAAACTACTGTCTATGTTTTAGAAAAAAGCCTGATTATAAACAAAACTACTGTCTATGTTTTAGAAAAAAGTCTGATTATAAACAAAACTACTGTCTATGTTTTAGAAAAAAAGCCTGATTATAAACAAAACTACTGTCTATGTTTTAGAAAAAAACCTGATTATAAACAAAACTACTGACTATGTTTTAGAAAAAGCCAGGATCATTGCCAGATGAACAGAACATCCAAGATTACCTACATCACCTAGAAAAACAAGCATGGTTTAAACAAGGACGTACTTTTGAAATCGGTTCTTGAACAGTTATTTGAAAGATTTACACTATTGCATGGTATCACAGACTACATTTCACAATTGTGGAACCAATGCTTAAATGAGAACTGATTAGTATCACACAGTTAAATGTGAACTTTAAATTCACAAATTCACAAAGTACCCAAGTCTGTGAACCCTCCCAAATTTGTACGTCTCCTTAAATCACCATTATAATTTGTGTATAATCTCCTATAAGTCATTCAAGGGTAAAACTCAACCAAAAACACTGGTCCTTTATAACCCCCTTTAGGTAATTCCCAATATTTGTTCTTAGTTATCATAGATAAAACATATTTGCTTACAAAGAAAATACCTTTAAACTCTTCCATGAAGCCACACACACATTGACAAAAATCTAAACTGGTTAGACAGAACTTGTTATGACATCGATTGAAGTTTCTTAATCCACAAGTATAAAAGACAGCATTGACGCTTTATGTAATCATTTCGATAACTAATAGCCGCGTTTGAGTTTAAAATATGCAAACTAACCCACCAAGTTATCAGAACCGGACGTCCAAAATATCTAAGAGATTTACTACATGTTGTGTAGCCAAAAAAGTCGTCCTGACACGAGAATAGTTACAGTTTCAAATTATTGGAACCTAGATATATGTCTACTATAGGCTCTGGAGCCTTTAAATATGCGGCCAAGGGACTATACAATAAGCTCCCTCGAGACATCAGAACGACTGAAGTGATCAAGGCTTTCAAGAGGAAACTGGAGAATATTTTGTTGTGTGCGCGCTTCGATAGTTTGGAATTGACAATAAATGAGCAATATGCGATGTGAAATGTATAATACTCTTGAACGAACATGATAAAATGACTGTGGAGGTCCTGTAGAGAGTAGGGTTCCCCTGCTGTATAGGACCTGAAAAACAGCCCTTAAAAGTATAGATTTGAAAACAAAAAACCTAGAAATGATCAACTAAATCAAGCTTAGCAAAACTTGATAATAGGGAATAAGATAGGCCTACACTAATGAGAGAGAGAGAGAGAGAGAGAGAGAGAGAGAGAGAGAGAGAGAGAGAAAGAGAGCCAGCCAGCCTAATTGGTGGGCGTGGCTGGCCAAGGACTTTCTAACTAATAGAAGTGAGGCAATGGTTGTTCCTTAAAACAAAATAATTGTATATATTTGTCACAAGGATTGTATGCATTTGTATTCAAATGAATGATATATGTGTATTCATACAGTATGTGTATAAAAAATTATATCAAAGCACTTATTTTTCTGTATTAGTAAAATAAAGAATGTGTGAATGTCTTTGAGTTGTCCAATAAAATGTACTTTAGTTAATTAGCAAGTCATTTTCCAACATATCACCTAAAACTCTCGTTTCCTAATTACTCTTTTGTAATGCAAATAATTTGCACAAATTACACAATTTTTCACAATATCTAATCACCAATACATTGACAAATTTAAAAATGTGAAAAAAAGCTTGTGAAATTTCTGAGCAGATTAAATCAAAGTATGTGATTGAAATAGTTATGTATTTTATCAAATAAAACATTGAGAGCAGATGTTAAAATGCTACTACCCTCTATTTCAACTACGGGAACAAAAGATCCACAGAAAGTATGCATTATATACATTTGATCTGGGTTCTAAAATCTAGGCCTACGGCTATGGGCATTGGTAATACCCCCCCCCCCCCCCCCATTCATTTTGACAGTAACAACTACAATTACATGTCATTACAGTGTGCCTAACTAGAACTCAAACTACATAGCTAGTTATACACTGTCCTATCATTAATTGAAAAGTTAAATCCACATCTAGAAACAATCTCATTTAATTACCACCACACGCTAAGGCAGCCATTTTGGGAAATGTCTTTTCATCAAAATTCTTCGCCAATAAAAGACCATTACAGAAATTCTTCAATGGTTTGCTTTCAATCATGGTAACATACAACACACCTATAATATATTAGAAGAATCCAAAGTATTTTAAGTAATAAAACAACATAATAAAAAGAAATAAACCTTGTGAAGTGTGTCCCTCCTTACCCAGTAAATCCTTCATTGCTTGCAGGATGACAAGTTTAAAGACAAAGACTTAAAATTCCGTCTTCCTTTCTTTGTGTGTGGGGCAGAAATATCTTCTTCTGCAGTCTACACAATCAGGGACATCCCTAGATGGTGCTTAAAAGTTCCCTAGACCAGAATTAATTTTTCCAGGCATCTTTCAACACAATTAAATCTATAGCTTATAAAATGCTGTATTGTGTATACCCTGTCTCTTCTATTAGCATAATATATTCTGTATTTATTCTTATTATGGTATTTGTGAAAGCACAAACAGTAAAATATAGTTTTTCAATTATGAATCCATGTTCTGCTTTCAGTTTGGGCTCTGAAAGATATGTTAATCAAATCATAATTGTATTGAATGTCATACCAATGGAAAAATGAATAAAACCATTGAAGTCATTCACAGTAATTATAAATCTTATTGAAGACTGAATAATTATTCATAAGTGTTTGAAAATGACCAGACGGATGTGAATTCCAACATTCGATTTCCCCAAATCCTCTAAAAATTCCGAGATTTTGGGATAAATTCTCACAAAATTGTTCCCCTGTTTGTTAAAGAATTGCTTAAACCAAATCAGAGACCACCATAGTCTGGATTCTATAGCCTTTCCATCAGCTAAAATTGTAGCATTTTGCTTAGGATATATTTAAACACTCTTCTAATAGATTAATTCAATTATAGCCTTTCCATCAGCTGAAATTGTAGCATTTTGCTTAGGATATATTTAAACACTCTTCTAATAGATTAATTCAATTATAGTAGGAGCTCATAAGATATTATTATGAATATAATTTTATATTTAATTGATATACAGTATACGAGTGGAATGTTTAAGCAAGGTACCCCTGGATCACCAGCGGTTGAGTAAAAGAAAACGGAATAACTTTTGGTTTAGAGAAAACGTTATTTAGGTGTAACTGAAGTATATTTAACTACCACGAAATTTTCTTTTTCTTTCTGTTATAAAGTTATCTTAGCAAATTTACGAGTTAATGCCTTATATAACTGTACGATATAGAATGAGTAAGATTTACTTAAGAACAGTCAAACTATCACTATATACGGAAAGTGGATAGTATCTTAAAAACTAGGATTTATACTTAGGCTATAGACTCCATATGTATAAAATAGCTATTAGTATTTCCAATTATAGACGTCTTTATGATATAATTATTTTGGCATAGTCATACTGTGCTATCATACTTTTTATCATATTAACTTGGAAGTATTCTGTTTGTTTAACCATGTTTATATATATTGATCTATATTTTAAATGAAGGGAGATGCTATGTAATTACTCTTGGGTAAAATTGTCTTGTAATACAGGGTGTGATTTCGAGCAGAAAATATATGTTTGCCTATAGTAAATAAGGTGATTTAACCAAATTTCACCTTCATTCCAACCTAAAACATCAGATCAACTCTAAGTTGCCAAATTGGTTGCTGTTATTACGGATGAAATGAAGGTGAAAACCGGTTAAATCACGTGATATCCTACAGGAAAACATATATATTCTGTCAAAATGGTTAAATATAATCACTGTTGTCATATATGATGTGTTTGTAAGGACACCGATCCCTTCGTCGTCCAGAAAATTGACAAACTACTTATTTATTTAAATTCTCTCTTCGCCACACTGTGGTGTCCTATGTATATATATTCCGCTCTACCAGAGCTACATTTTGATATATGTATCATTTCATGACATGTTTTTGTTAACCCATAATTCATATATTTGTAAGTGTAAGAAAACATATATTTTGGCAGGCACTTCAATCTGACTTGGCGCCAATGTAATCCTACGTTTCCGTCCGCACCTTATGTATTTCCGTGCGCATTCAAATAAAGTATCAGTTGATCTTGGTGAAGCTTGTCTCACTTTCCTTACAACTGGTGACCCCGGAGTTGAAAGTAGCATCAGCGGTTTTGGCTTTGCCATTAACAGACTTATTACGGCCGTGCTACCTTCTACATACTCCGTTACCTTAGGCAAGAACCTGCCTTTGGTTCTCCCACACTTCGGTGAACGTAAGGCAGTAGGATGAGCTTAACCGACATATCAACCTCTCACCTCTTCGCCGACTCGTCGTCTGGCCACGATGTAGGAAGCAACACGCCAATCGCACCCAACGGCCTCGCCTCCACGCCCAAAGTCAAACTGCCGCCCTTTTCTCAACACAACACCGCTTCCTGGTTCCTGAGAGCGGACGTACTCTTCCGCGTCGCTAGACTCAGCGACTCCTGCGCCAAGGCTGACATCGTTCTCACCTACATACCTGAAGAAGTATTCGACAAGATCTCCCCATGGCTCGACGCCCAGGCCGGCCAAGTTTCATACGACGACCTGAGAACGAAACTCATCGGTATCTACTCCCTCTCCGTCTCAGCAAGGGCACAGAAAGTACTGGACCTCGCCGGCAAGCCCATGAGTGACACCTCTCCTGTCGAGGCGTGGGACGAGCTAACCGGCCTGCTCATGCTCCCCGAAACAGACAGCAACGGCCGACGACGTGAGATTAGCTTATCTCGCGAGATCTTTCTTCGACGCCTACCACAGGACGTACGGGCCCAATTGACAGACGCCGACACGCTCCCGATGAACGAACTCCTGTCGAAGGCTCAGAAGCTCCACGAGGCCTCCAAAGCATCTCGCCTCGGAGCATCATCGTCAACACCGCCTCCGTTCTCCTCCTTCAGCAGCTGCTCTTCCATAGACTCCTCGGCAATGGCCCTCGAGGACGACGAGATCAACATTCTATCAAGAAAGAAACCACCGCAACCGACGCGACCAAACCCTAGGCCTAACCCAGCATGGTGCTTCTACCACCAACAGTTCGGCAGTGACGCCAAGAAATGTAGAGCACCATGCAGTTTCCCTAGAAGATGACGCCAGAAGCATCCACCTGCCACCATCGCGGCCGCAGTTAACCATAATAAGATTGGTTTCTGTATCCTCGATACCATTTCCAACCGTAGACTCATGGTGGACACCGGCGCAATGCAGTCAACGTTCCCTCCTTCGCAGTCAACGTTCCCTCCTTCGAAGTCCGACCTAGACCGTGGTCCCGACAAAAACGCTCCCTCACTCATCGCCGCCAACGGATCTCCCATACGGTGCTATGGAATCAAGACCCTCAAGATATCTATCATGGGCCGTTCATATTCTTGGCCCTTCGCTATCGCCGACGTCAATCGCCCCCTCCTCGGTGCGGATTTCCTCGCCCACCATGGACTCCTCGTCGATGTCGCTAACAGACGTCTCATCGACACGGGGACCTGCCAGTCTCGCGCCCTAGAACATGGCCCTGCAACAATGTCCGTATCCGCCGTAACAACGCACCCCTACGCCGACCTCCTACGAGAGTTTCCCGAGGTTTTCAAGCCCGAGCTCCGACACTCGCCAGGTTCCCCGTCCAAGCATGGCATCTACCACCACATCACAACGACAGGACCTCCCACTCACGCCAAATTCCGCCGCCTCCCACCTCAGAAACTGAAGGATGCCAAACGCGCTTTCGAGGACATGGAACGCATGGGTATCTGTAAGAAAGCATCGAGCCCCTGGGCATCACCCCTGCACATGGTTAAAAAGCCGGACGGGTCCTGGAGACCTTGTGGCGACTACAGGCGCCTCAACCTCATCACAACGCCCGATCACTACCCACTGCCCAACATGCAGGACCTAACGAACGCGTTGCACGGCGCAAGGTTTTTTACCAAGATGGACCTTCTCAAGTCTTACTTCCAGGTCCCCGTATTCCCGGAAGATATCCCGAAAACTGCCATTGTAACGCCGTTCGGATCCTACACCTTCGCATACTCAACCTTCGGTCTACGCAACGCCGGGGCAACCTTCCAACGACTAATGGATAGCATTCTGGGTGACCTACCTATCTGCATCTGCTACGTCGACGACATCCTGATATTCTCGAAAACCAATGAGGAACACCGGGGACACGTCCGCACCGTCCTAAAGCGTCTGCAGGAGAACGGCCTAGTCGTACGCTTCGACAAATGTACGTTCGGTGCGGAGGGAGTGGATTTCCTTGGTCACCGTGTATCCTCGCGCGGGGTAAAACCCATGACAACCAAAGTCGACGCCATCAGGAAGTTCCCAAGACCTACGACCATTCGCCAACTTCAGGAGTTCTTGGGAATGGTCAATTACTACAGGCGCTTCATCCCCAACATCGCACAAACCCTGTCACCCCTCGACGACGTCCTGAAAGGAAAAGTAAAAAAACTCGAGTGGGGCTTGCCCCAGCAACAGGCATTCGCTCGGACGAAGGATGCCCTTGCGAATGCCACCACCCTGGCTCATTTCGACGACAACGCGCCCCTGCGACTAACGACCGACGCCAGCAACGTCGCTTGCGGGGCTGTGATTGAGCAACTCGTCGATGGTTCTCCTCGACCGCTGGCATTCTTCAGCAAGAAATTGAAACCCGCTGAAACAAGATACAGCACCTTCGATAGGGAACTCCTCGCCGTCTACCTCGCCGTCCGCCACTTCAGGCACATCTTGGAGGGTACCCCCTTCACGATTGCAACGGATCATCAACCCCTCGTCCACGCCTTCACGAAATCAACGGACGCATGGTCATCCCGACAACAACGTCATCTCGCATCAATCGCCGAATTCGGGTGCACCATACGTTACGTCCCAGGAAAGAAAAACCCAGTCGCGGACGCCCTTTCAAGGATTGAAATTGACGCGATCCACCTGGGAATCGACTACGCCAATCTCGCAACCGAACAACGCACCGACCGAGAAGCACAGGTTCACCTGACGGAGCCATCCGCGCTCAAGATAAGTGCGGTTCCCCTCGGACCAGCAGGAGTAACTATTCTTTGCGACACCAGCACGGGCCGCCCTCGTCCCTGGGTACCAGCCTCCTGCAGAAGGAAAATATTCGATATCATCCACGGACTTTCGCACCCCTCAGGACGCACCACCGCTCGCCTTCTGTCTGAAAAGTTTGTCTGGCCAGGGATAAAAAAGGACGCCCGGGAATGGGCGAGGTCATGCATCAACTGCCAGTCAAGCAAGCGATTTTCCCCAGCCAAAAAGACGTTTCGGACATATACACATCGACGTCGTGGGACCATTGCCCCCTTCTGGATCCGCTCGCTACCTACTTACGATCATCGATCGCTCCACGAGGTGGTTGGAGGCATCGCCGATGACCGAAGCTACGACTCAAGCATGTGCCGAAGCCCTCCTGTCAAGCTGGGTGAGCAGGTTTGGCGTTCCTGACGACATCATGACTGACAGAGGCCCCGCTTTCCTCTCAGAAATATGGCTGGCTTTGGCGAACCTGATGGGGACGACGCTCCACAGCACTACGGCATACAACCCCGCGGCAAACGGCATGGTCGAACGAACGCACCGCGCCCTCAAGGCGTCCCTGATGGCGAGCTGCACCGACGGGGACTGGAAATCACGACTTCCTTGGGTACTCCTCGGCCTTCGCACCGCCCCTCGCGCAGACGGCGAACCTTCGCCCGCCGAAAAAGTTTACGGGGAAGCGCTCGCAGTTCCTGGCGAATTCTTTCCCTCATCAACCGACGACACGCAGCTGGATCACCTAAGGGATATCGCCAGGAAGTTCAGGCCGTGTCTCAAAACTTACCAGGACAGAACCAAGCACTTCAAGCCAAAAAGCCTGGATGACTGCAAGTACGTTTTCGTCCGTGTCGACGCTCATCGACAACCACTGACTAGACCTTATCGAGATCCCTACCGGGTCATTAAAAAGACAACGAAAGCCTTCCTTCTCGACGTCCATGGCCAAGAGGACTGGGTCTCAATAGACCGCGTGAAACCAGCGTTTCTCGAAGGAAGCGACACCGCCTCCGCTGGACCTGGCAGACCCAGAGTTCCGCCACAAAACAAGCCGCCCAACGAAGGAAAAATCATCAACCGACGTCAAGAGGAAGAGATCCTTACACCGACCGCCAGCAAGCCCCTCCGTTCAAAAACAAGAGGAACCCTCCGACGCCCGAAGAGATACGAAGATTGATCATCAGCCCTCTACGCCGATTGATCATCAGCCCTCTACGCCGCCCGATGTCTTGGGGGGGGGGAGTACTTGTAAGGACACCGATCCCTTCGTCGTCCAGAAAATCGACAAACTACTTATTTATTTAAATTCTCTCTTCGCCACACTGTGGTGTCCTATGTATATATATTCCGCTCTACCAGAGCTACATTTTGATATATGTATCATTTCATGACATGTTTTTGTTAACCCATAATTCATATATTTGTAAGTGTAAGAAAACACATATATTTTGGCGGGCACTTCAATCTGACTTGGCGCCAATGTAATCCTACGTTTCCGTCCGCACCTTGTTATGTATTTCCGTGCGCATTCAAATAAAGTATCAGTTGATCTTGGTGACGCTTGTCTCACTGTCTTTACATGTTAAATATAAGCACTCGTTCAACGGTGTCACTTCACTCACAAATGTACTGCGAAAAATAACATTTCTAACATTACCAATGATACGCAGTGTTACCAACAATGACTGGGATTGTGCTCGATGCAAATGTTACGGTAATATTACCAGTTACCCAATATATAAAAAGTACAAAAAGGGCACAGAACCTAACAAACCCACCTAACCTAACCTAGAAGTATGACAGGTCACAAAGCTCAGTTATTTACAGAGAACGGTAAAATTCTCCACGTTACCAACGATACACAGAGTTACCAACGGTACGGTGACATTACTAGCAGTAGTAAAGCTAGATATTTTCATTCGTATTTTCAATAATTTTTCCATAGAAGTTTTACACAATATATAGGAAGTACAAAAGGGTACAGAACCTAACAAACCCACCTAACCTAACCTAGAAGTATGACAGGTCACAAAGCTCAGTTATTTACAGAGAACGGTAAAATTCTCCACGTTACCAATTATTATTATTATTATTATTATTAATATTATTATTATTATTACTTGCTAAGCTACAACCCTAGATGGAAAAGCAGGATGCAATAGGCCCAAGGGGCCCCAACAGGGAAAATAGCCCAGTGTTTTACTGATAACTGATTCTTCAATGAGGCCCATAAAAGAAACAAAAGAAATGGAAATAAATCACAACATTTCGACCAATAAACATTGGCTTACTTTACACCTTGAAGAGGGCCAATGTTTATTGGTCGAAATAATGTGATTTATTTATATTTCTTTTGTTTCTTTTATGAAGAAGCACACACACACACACACACACACACACACACACCCTTTCTGAGTAGGAGTGGTGAAATGGTTTGTGTACCTCCATGATCAACAAAACTGCAATAGTGAGCCACTCGCACCGGGGTGGTTTGCTGTCAGTGATCAGACCAAAATTTCCCACCATCACCAATCCACAGTGGCTAGCGTTTTGATGAAAACTGGCCAAACCCCAGACGTGAATAAGAACATGTCTGAGGCATTTTTATGCAATAGTCAGTACTAAAAACGGCTGCATTTGTTTTTGTTGTTGTATTATATCTATCTATCTATCTATCTATATCTATAAATTATATTAAATCTTAGCTTCTGCAAATCTCGTATTTAGCATTATTTTGCGCACTTTCTAGAAATTCAATTCATACTTATGTTGAAAAGTCTACAGTAGGTCTAGAGGACATAGCATTTTTGGTACTTCCTGAAACTCGGTCAGTAGAACTCTCTCTCTCTCTCTCTCTCTCTCTCTCTCTCTCTCTCTCTCTCTTTTTAACAAGCATATTCTATTTCATGTACAAAGGTGTATTAAGACAATTTCTTTTCCAATGTATAATGTATTTGTGAATTGTATTCGAGTAAATACTCCAATATATGTCGGACAATTTTATCAAATTCTTATTAAGGTATTTCAAAGAGACTTTGTATATGTAGTTAATTGAGCAGTGTTGCCATTCGCCATTTGATCTGGAGTTTGGCCAGGTTTCATCACCAAGCTGTCCAACTGCCGTTTGGTGATGGTGAGAGACTTTAGTCTGATCGCTCACAGCAAACCAACCTAGTATGAATGTCCCTGACTATAACAGATTTGCTGATCATGATACAAAAAAACCCTCTAATCACGTTGAGAGAGAGAGAGAGAGAGAGAGAGAGAGAGAGAGAGAGAGAGAGAATAAATGGATAGACATAGTTGAAAGGAATCAACATAATTTTACAGTAGAGAAAGTTGGAGGGACCAAATATAGTCTAGGAAATTGGCGGGAAGTTCCATGGCGGTGCCTGTGTGGTAGAGGTTGGGGGGGGGGGGGGTGACTCCTGCTGTGGGAGGGAGTGGGGCGGGGGTCGGAGTTCTACTTTTGAACTGATGATGGTTGAAGACGTTTCAATTTCAGCGGTCAATCTGTACTTATTTGTAGAACGTGTAAAAGTCCTGTTTTTATTGTAATACCAATTGTAAAATACATTACAGGTTTTGCATAATCTTATATTTATTATGTATAACCTGTTATAGGTTTTAAAAGATATCAAGTATAGGCCATCGTTCTCGGTGTGTGTGTGTGTGTGTGTGTGTGTGTGTGTGTGTGCGTGTAGGCCATTTCGAATTTCAAAGGCTGTCCGGCATATCCTCTTTAAGTTTATA
>NW_027169204.1:30000-43602 GCF_036898095.1 Palaemon carinicauda | reverse complement strand
AGAGAGTCTCTTCTAACCCTTACCAAGATGAAAGTGGCCACTGAACAATTACGGTGCAGTAACCCATTGAGTGAAGAAGAATTGTTTGGTAATCTGCGTTGTCAGGTGTATGAGGACATAAGAGAATATGTAAAGAATAGGCCAGACTATTCAGTGTGTGTGTTTGTGTGTGTAGGCCAGTGGAAAATGAACCGTAGCCAGAGAGAAGGATCCAATGTAGTATTACCTTGCCAAACCATAGGCCCCGTAACTCTCTAGCGGTAGTATCTAAACGGGTGGCTGGTGCCCTGGCCAACTACTACCTAGTCAATTTCGCTTCTTTTATGGGATGTTTCTCTTGGAAAAGCGACCAGCTACTCAGAAGAAACATCAAAATCGTGGCTCGTTAATCGCGACAGAAAATGTATCAGATGATAGAGGAATCCACGACCCTGGGCCCCCCCTACCCCCAAAGACGACAATTCCGGTATCTGGGAGTAGCCTAATTCAATTACAAAAGGGAGGAACTTGGAATTGCTAAGTTCTAAATTCCATCACGAGGAATGACAATCTAATTTGATGGGACTTTCGAAGACATTTTGTCAAAAGCAATACGATGTCTGGAGTTTCTGGTGAGAAGAATTGTAGTCAATAGCATCAAAAGTGTGAGCGATCACAAAAACGAAACAAGCTTAATTATGTGAGCCACAAGGGGAAAAAATTTAAAATATAAACTAACGGCATTTTCCAACATCACTTTCCTTTCTATTTCTTTACCTTTGCAAATGAGTACTCGCCTACTCGGTCATAAATAAAACAAAAATAGGAAAACGTAATCTTCATATGCAATTGCCATTTCATGATATAGAAGAAAAAATGTCAATATATCTATAACTAGTCTTCATTCATATATAACATACAAAAGGATAACAAAAGACTGTTGGTTATTGGTTTCCAATTCATGCATGGAAAATGATATTGCAATATCCACGTGTTGAGTGAAAGAAAAAAAGAGGGCAGACCAGCACTAATTTTCCTTTGCCATACTTTCTTTTCACTTAGTTTCACTCGACGTTGCTTAGAAACCATTTTATTTTATCATATTTAGTGAGCTTATATGCCCGAAATGCAGATTTTCTTTACAGTAGAGTAATGTCCATCCTTGATGAAATAGTTAGTGGTGAAATGGACAAACACTTCTTGTGTCTCGAATAATGGACACTTATGTCCCCTTCATGCATTATTTCAATTGATTTCTAATCTAAAGCTATAAAGTTTTAAAATCCTTAAATGGTGTTTACCTAATCGTATTATTTACAAAGATAATGCCAGTATCTTCAGAGCAGAGCTTATAATACAGGAGTTTTCATTTCATAGGTCCGAATGTGACTATAATCAACAAGTGTCTGCATACATGTGTTTTACTAACTACTGAATAACGGCAGAATACAACGTTAACTGAGATAATTTGCAAACGTGTATTTTAATTCTTCAATATTCTAAAGAATAAATATTTTTTAAATAAATACAGCAAAGAAAACACTACTAACTAAAGCACACTCAATGAATACCAACAGTCATAAGAGATAAACAATTAGATTTCTTTTGAAACAAGAAGAATGATATTTCAGAAAAGTAAAGCTATTCAAAGTTCAATTAAAGGACAATGACAAGAAGAAATAACATATATCCACTCCTCCCCAATCTCTCTCTCTCTCTCTCTCTCTCTCTCTCTCTCTCTCTCTCTCTCTCTCTCTCTCTCTCTCTCTCTCAATTGATAGCGTAAAAATTCTAATTTATCAATAGCACCAATGAACATACTACTATATAATTATCAAACTCGAACGAATGTCGGACTACCAGTATCTTGAAATATACTAACTTCGATATTCTGCTTCACAGTATTCTAGTTAGGAAAAAAGAAAAAAAAGCTTTTGTTGCTCGATGTGCATTATACACAGAATGAGATCTTTTGTTCCATGGATACTGTTCTTTTTTTCATCTCGTCACTGTGCATAGTTTCTATACTGGCTTTGTTTCTATCGTGACCCAAAATCCTCTTTGAATCTGACGAGGAGACTCATGGCATAAATATGTTTATGTACATGAAAAACGTTGACACGAAAATTCTAATGGTTTCTCTTAATGATTCGCATTTAATGCAAAATAAAAATCTTTATTATTGCCTTCCCCCTAAGGTTATAAAATGGCCAGCGTTTATATGCTTAATTAGTCATTTATCTGTTTATTTGTCTCTTAGCAGGATTACGTCAAAACTTCTGGCGGGTTTTCACCAAATTCTAATAACTTATAGGTATTATGCTCAGGAAGAATCCATTAAATTTTGGAGGTGATCCGGATCCAGATCGCGATTTTGGATGCTTTTATTATTCAGTAGATTCATTCACAGTCAACATATGAAAATGGGGGAAGCTTGGTCCGTAGACTTGAGTATAATTATGACAATAATCATTGGCGGAGATCTGAAATCTCTGATTGCTCTTGTTATTTATATCTTTGCTTAAGTAATTATTTCCCAACTAGGAAAAAGGCAAAATTTTGTTGAAAAAAATCAAGTACTTGACGAGTTGAGCTGAAAATCCAGAAATAGAAATGTTTCATTCGCGAAAGCGAACTTAGTTCCTTCAAGGTACCTTAACAAGGAAACTTCGTTGCTCTAATCGTAGATACGAAAGGGACATGGATAGCACCAAAATTAGAATGTCCTCAAATGTAACTTCGCAAAAGGTGGAGGGATAAAAATCGTGACTTTCAACATCTAATTTACATAATATCAATTGTATATCTACCATTTGAATTTTCTATCTTAGGCAAATTATTCAAATGCGTTTACAGAGCAAAAAAAGAAGAATCAAGGATAAGATTTCCTAATAGCAAACTCCAGGGCTAATTATAAGGTAGACTGGGATTAGAAATTATCTTTATATAACAAAACGATAAAATCAGTCAGAGGGATATTAGGGACGAAATTCTCTTAGAGGTTCGAAGCAGCAGAGAAGATAAACTATTCAGGAAATGCTGACATAATGTACGATGGCAATTTCACGGAGTGAATGATTAGGGCAGTGCAAAGTTTACTGACTTGATGGGAGGATCCAAATATGGGGTTAGAGCAAATATTTATCCCTAGAAAAAAGATGTAGATCAATATCTACAGGAAAATAGGTTCTATAATATACTGTACTAGAACGACGTAGTGCGGGTAGATTTTAGACACTTGATAGACTTCAAAAGGAAATTTCGTGAGTGAGAGAGAGAGAGAGAGAGAGAGAGAGAGAGAGAGAGAGAGAGAGAGAGAGAGAGGAGAGAGAGAGAGAGAGAGAGAGAGAGAGCGCATTGGTAATTTCAATCTCATAGCAAAGAAAAGTTTAGGAATCTTGAATATGATTTTTTCCTTGCAACTTATAATTCGACAAACCGATTGAGTGTAAATTACTGTGTCTTGGTCCTCCCATTTTGAACGGGCAATAAACACATCTTTTTCGCTTCTTTTTTTATATCTTTCAATAAAGTGATGTGGGTTTTAGCTTATTTATCTTATCTTCACCCTAATTGACCCTCTTAACTTTCGAAAAACAACCAAGTACTTAATTTCCATCTGGGGTTAGCCTGAGCATACTGGATTTAAGGACGAGTATTTTCGATCCTTATAGATCAGTAATACAATCGAACACTGGTCTCTCAGATTGATGGCATAGCGCATTTATCACCGTCTGGAGGTGGCTAGACTAGAGAAAGTAACTTATTCGCTAGGAAAGTCTTCCTTCAGAGTAAGTCATGTTTTATTTAATATTCTATAGACTTTATTTTACGCTAAAGTGAACGAAAACATTAATTTTCTACCACATATTAAAAAGAAAAAAATTCACGAAATTAGCACACTATTATTCTAATAACCATTTTTGGTAATTGGCGTACTGCTTGCGCATCAATGATGATATAATTAAATTTCCATATCATATCAATAAAGACAATGGTAAAGATAGGACACTCCAAGGCCAATGTAATAAGGCATGAGGTCATTTACATCGAAGGCCCAAAAATTTCAAGTTACATGTCTGAAAGAATCATAATATTTTATCAGCTTCCCAATCCTTGGCAGAAATAGATTAAATCCAAAGATGGAGCCCTAGAGAAAACCTTATTGAAAAACAGTCAAAAATTAAATTCATGTCATATGAACTTAAATTGCATGGAAGATGGATGTTCTCTGACCATACAAAATGAACGATTTTTTATATTTTCAGTTTTTATTTTTGGAAAAAAAGGATGGTTTATTGTCTAAAAAATGCAGTACAACTGCAATATCCTAAAACAAGATTAATTAAAAAAGGAAAACAACTTATTCACCTTTGAAATTTAAGTTGTACTTAAAAATATAATAATACAGTAGATAAACATCATTGGAAAAGTATCCAGGTAGTTTAAACTAATTACATATTATAACTCATTACACACTTCTTATATAGAAAAAAAACATCACTAAACAGTATTTATATCAAGATAAAACATCATTAAACAGCACTTTTTCAAGATAAAACCCTATTAAGCAGTACTTACATCAAAATAAACCCCACTTAAGCAGTACTTATATCAAGATAAAGCCTAATTAAGTAGTACTTATATCAAGATAAAGCACCATTAAGTAGTACTTATATCAAGATAAAGCCCCATTAAGTAGTACTTATATCAAGATAAAACCCTATTAAGTAGTACTTATATCAAAATAAACCCCACTTAAGCAGTGCTTATATCAAGATAAAGCCCAATTAAGTAGTACTTATATCAAGATAAAGCCCCATTAAGTGGTACTTACATCAAAATAAACGACTTAAGCAGTACTTATATCAAGATAAAGCCTAATTAAGTAGTACTTATATCAAGATGAAGCCCCATTAAGTAGTACTTATATCAAAATAAACCCCGCTTAAGCAGTACTTATATCAAGATAAAGCCCAATTAAGTAGTACTTATATCAAGATAAAGCCCCATTAAGTAGTACTTATATCGAAATAAAGCCCACTTGAGCAGTACTTATATCAAGATAAAGCTCAATTAAGTAGTACTTATATCAAGATAAAGCCCCATTAAAAAGTAATTATATTAATAACAAAGCCCAATTAAGCACTACTTATATCAAGATAATCAAGATAAAGCCCAATTAAGTAGTACTTATATCAAGATATTACTATTATCATCATTATAATTATTATAATTAAATGCTAGGCTAGAACCCTAGTTGGAAAAGCAGGATGCTATAAGCCCAGGGGTCCAAAAAGGGAAAATAGCCCAGTGAGGAAAGGAAACAAGAAAAAATAAAATATTTTAAGAATAGTAACATTAAAATAAATATTTCCTATATAAAAAATAAAAACTTCAACAAAACAAGAGGAAGATAGGCTAGATAGAACAGTGCGCCCAAGTGTACCCTCAAGCATGAGAACTCTAACCTGAGACAGTGGAAGACCATGGTACAGAGACTACAGCACTACCCAAGACTAGAGAACAATGGCTTGATTTTGGAGTGTCCTTTTCCTGGAAGAGCTGCTTACCATAGCTAAAGAGTCTCTTCTACCCTTAACAAGAGGAAAGTGGCCACTGAACAATTAAACACACATATATAAGCATGTGTATATTATCATAAATGAAAATGTATATATATATGTATATATATATATATATATATATATATATATATATATATATATATATATGTATAGAGAGAGAGAGAGAGAGAGAGAGAGAGAGAGAGAGAGAGAGAGAGAGAGAGAGAGAGAGAGTATATATATATAGGTATATGTGTTTATGCGTGTGCATAAAATTTATTTCTAATGTCTATTTGTTATCAAAAAATAGGAAATAGCAAAAATATCTATTTAGAATATAACTATTTATTTATGTACAACAAATATAGCCGTTTCTAGTTTACTGCAGGAAAAAGGTATCAGAGATGTCATTATTCTTGTCTGGAACTTGTCTAAAGAGAGATACATATTATCATCACTTATATGATTGTTGATAAGAAGAAATTTGTAATTAGGAACAGCAAGTTCTGACTGAATAATTTAGACCCACGCTTAGTAAAAATCATGTTTTTATCACCCGTGAGAGAGAGAGAGAGAGAGAGAGACTCCATCTGGGGTTGTATCATATGATCATATTTAAAGATTGATTAGGTTGCCTAGCGTCGCAACTACAAAGGTCATTGACACTAGGCGGCGTCATAACTGTCAGGGTCACTGACGCCTCAAGGTAGAATGAAACACATTAAAAGAGTATTTAATCATCATATCATATCCCTGAAGATGGAGAGGATTTTAGAACGTTCAGGTCAAAATAATTTCTTCAACTGAAAATTTCGGATATTATTATGTAAATTTATATGAAATTAGACATCATTGAATTTTTATACGCTTATTTTTGGAATTAGAATTACTTTCACAATAAAAAAAAAATATTATTCTAAATAATTCCCAATTGTAATTTTAATGAATAATTAACTGGATCAAGTTGAAAATCTATTTTTCTTTACATTTCTCTAATTCCGCAGTAAGTCTCTGGAAGAGTTCTTCAAAACTTCCTTTGGAACTTCGGAAGAAATTCTCTCGGAAGTGATTGATACAAGACTTCCTTCATTACTTTGAACATATAATTTTGTACAGTAGATTTTAATTTATAGAAGTAAATATTGATAGATATAATCAATATTAGTTTTATCTAAAAGTAAAACTTGTCTATTTATTAAAACTATTAATAAATATAATATTAATGTCTACTGACTCAAAATTTTGTATAACCTTCTCCTTATCATTTGCTTGAAGTTTTTATTCTTGTAACTTCTAGAAAGTCTTCTCACTCTTCAGGGATATGAGAAAATTATTGAATAATATTTTCTTTCTCTGTCTGCGCATCATTTTCTTGCTGCTCCATCATCATCATCATCATAAACTTTTACTTCACAAATGGTTATTCCTTTATGTTCTGTTCTATTTTTTATTAGAAATATACCACTATAATTAAGCTGTGTTTATATATATATATATATATATATATATATATATATATATATATATATATATATATATATACTGTATATATATATATATATATATATACACATATATAATCGTCGAAACTGTACTAGTCAAAGTCACCCATACTAGATTGAATTTCTATGAGCACTCAGACTTAAATCCCACAATATCGCCAATCTTCAGAGGCAATCGTGGTGATGAAAAATGGCTGGGCGTTCAAGTAAAAACTCGATGTAGTTGCCCTCCATTTCTACGAAGGACGCCATCCTTCAAGAGTTTTTCCATGAAGCTACTTTTTGGGAGCTAATAGATAATGGAAAGACGGATGTGATCTCTGAATTGAAAAAGCCTCCTAACCCCCCCCCCCCCCCCCCGGGCACCGTTCCACCTCAATTCCATAAAAATGACACGAAGAAAAGGCCAAATAAAGTTGTGGGTCACGAATGGAAACTGTACCGGCAAACCGATCAGAAAAGGACTTTCACAATAAAATCTCTCAAAATGAAGGAAAAATCTAAACATTTTCGAAAACAAAAAACCATAAAAGGTTTATAAAGGTTCTCTAACATTTATTTTCTCCAAGAAAAAAAGCACTTGGGATAAAAGCTTAAAAGGTCCAATCTCTGCATTATAATTTAACGTGTCTATCATTGTAATTGAATAAGAGAAAGTATAAATCAATTTTGAGAGAACAATTGTTTTAACAATTGCTTACTTGAATACATATAAAAAACATATCTTGAAGGACTGCATTATGAAATATAATCACCTGGACATCAATTGATAATGTCTTTTAATACAATGATTCCAAAATGAATTTGAAATCCTTTCTATAAATATGAGTGGGGATGAATCAAAGTGGTGAAAGGGTTTGTGAATCAAATGATCAGCCAGTTGTACTAATCAGGGACACCCATACTATGTTGGTTTGCTGTGAGCGATCAAACGAAAATCTCCTACCATCACTAATACGCAATGGCCAGCGTGGTAATGGAAACAAGCCTAGTAGCCCCAGACATCAATTAACACGTCTGAGGTCATTGTCATGCAGTGGACTAGAATCAGTTCCATTTGTTGTTGTTGTTGTTGTTGTGTGTGTATATATGTAAGCATGTATGTATGTATATATATTATATAATATATATACATATATATATACACATGAATATATATATATATATATATATATATATATATATATATATATATATATATATATATATATATATATATATATGTGTGTGAAACATAGATAGAAAGACTGAACTAAAAAATATAAAGTATTGCAATTGGAAGAAAGAAACTTGGAGAAATGCTGCGTTAATTTGGCGGTAGGAAATTTAATTAGGTGAAACCTAATACAATTTACCTCGATAAAATTTAAATAATGAAATAATTGTTATTTTAATAAATATAACATTTAGAATTAAGCCAGAGGAAAATATAAAACATGTAAGCACAAGCTTAGTACATATGCGTATAATCATGTAAAAACTATTGGCTCATATGAAACGATAAGAACCTTGAAATGCTTAATATCCTTCTCACTTTCTCTTTTGGATAGTTTACGGAATAACCACATGACTTTGTGTTATCACACTGTAATAGGAGAGACTTTGTTACAATTATGTTAAGATTTAACAACATTCATACATCTTTTACTAAAATAATTTACAAAAATATATTCTTATTAAGGATAATCCAACACTAAATTATGTATTTTCTTAATTCCTAAATGTCCTTCTACAGAGAGAGAGAGAGAGAGAGAGAGAGAGAGAGAGAGAGAGAGAGAGAGAGAGAGAGAGAGAGAGAGAGAGAGAGAGAGAGATAATTTAAAAAAAATAAAAGCACTCAAAAGTGTACAGTACTTTCTTAGATAAACTAAAAATTCGGTACTTGATCAACTTTCAAGAGCAAGTGAAAAAGAACTAACAAATAAATATATAATCTTGAGAGATTATTTAAAGAAGAAATAGATTTGAAATGCTAGGAAAAATTACTTGTTTGTTTAACTTCTATATATCTAACTCTTTCATCTATGAATAAAACTGAAAAATATGTCTCGTTCATTTCTTTTTCTTACAAGTTGTTAGAATACGTATACATAATTCTACAAACGCATATGAATAAAACATCCCGTTGCAACACGATCTCTTACTTATTGTCAACCTTCCCCTACATTGCTAATTCTATGAAATTGCTGGTGATTTGTCAATGACAAAATTGCTTTGATGCACTGCACCATTCAGCCCTATTCAGAAGTTGGAAAGTTATCCTATTGACAAGTTCACCTCTTTTCCAAGGATCTTTTGGCGTATAACCAACATCTTGCAAACACGTCCTTATAAATTCCGTCCGCATAATATATTTGTGACTGGTAAATTCTTTTTTACAAAATTATCATGTTATAAAAAAGGATATTGTAATATCTAAAACCATCCTCTTACAAGAAAAAAAGACGGAAAGTTAGTGTATGTGTATGCATACAAACACACACACATACATATCTTCTGTTTTTCTCTAATTAAAATACTCAATAGTTACGAAGGAAGTATGGAAAGTGAACTTAATTCAATTGAGTGCTCTCTAGATGTTGTACCTACCGTGTTTCACACAATTGTACATAATTCCTTTTGTATATAATATGCTTGTATCTTCGCTCTTCCCTCGCACTTAAACGAACATGAAAATTCATGTCTGCTGTTTTGCTCTGAACATTGTCTGTCTCTCGAACATGTTATGTCCTGTTGCCTTGAGGTTTTGTATATAAAGAAGAGTGTTCCATAATATATAACTCAGTCGTTTCCAACCTGCCTTTGAGTTCACACCTTACTCGGCGCCGTCACATTGGTGACCCCGGAAGTCGACTTGCTCCCACTGCCTTCCACCCCCACCTCCCTCGCCCCTCCATGACACCTTCGCTTTATTCAGATTTGAATTCTGTGCTGACTCCTTCATGGAATTTGCTAATTCACAGCACAATAATATAAAGTTCACAATAGGAAAGGAGGAAGGAAATAAATTACATTTTTTAGATGTGTTAGTATCTAGAGAGAGAGAAGGTTTTAATACCACGGTTTTTAGAAAAAAAGACTTTTACTGGATTAGGTTCGAATTTTTATAGCTCTTGTTTTTACAATTTTGAATTAAACTCTATTTTTACTCTTCTCCACAGAGCATTCCTTCTTACTTCTAGTTGGGAATATTTTCATACTGAAGTACTTTATTTATGTGATTATTTTAAGAAAAATTGTTTTCCGACTAAATTATTTTTTAAGCATCTCAACAAATTATTAAATGATAAATTGGCTCAGACTCCAAAAATAACAACAGTACCTAAGCTCAAATTTTATGCGAGTTTTCCTTTTATGCATGATGATTCCTTCAGACAGAAGTTTACAAAAATCATACAACAACATTTTCCATCTGTTGTAGTAAACTTAATTCCCAAGAATCCTCTCACAGTTGGCTAGGTTTTTCACTTTAAGGATCGATTGAGTCCTTTGATGTCCTCTGATGTAGTGTATCGATATATTTGCCCAAAGTGTAACTCTGGGACCTACGTAGGATCTACCAAGAGGTTGTTGAAGGTCAGAATTGACTCTCATAGAGGAGTTAGTTTTCGAACAGGTTGACGAATATCCAACCCAGAACATTCAAATATTCGCAATCATACTAAAATTTGTAAAATAAATATTGTAGCCCTGGAAGATGTGATAATGACGATCACAAAACGTCGGGATATATAATAAATGGAATTTTAGAACTGCCTATTTCCCTGTCCACTTTGAGAAATGTATATATATATATACATACATATATATATATATATATATATATATATATATATATATATATATATATATATGTAAATATGTATATATGTATATTTATATACATTTATACACATATGTATATACATATACACACACACACACACATATACATATATATATATATATATATATATATATATATATATATATATATATATATATATATATATATGTCTATATATGTATATATATATATATATATATATGTATATATATACATATATATATATATGTGTGTGTACATATGTATATGCATATATATGTATATTTATGTATAAATATGTGAATGTATATGTAGGTATATGTATATATATATTTATATATATACATATATATATATACTGTATATATATATATATATATATATATATATATATACATATATATATATATATATATATATATATATATATATATTTATATATATATATACATATATATATATATATATATATATATATATATATATATATATATATATATACATATATATGTCCATAATTGTAACAAGCTTACCAGCAATCACAGTTACAAAAGAAGAATACTGAAACAGCATTCATCTTGTCTATCTGATTGTGGGTAAGCTTGTTATAATTATGGATATATATATATAGAATCCAAAGAGCCTCTAACCGTAAATAAAAGGAGTCTCAAATTATGGGCCAAAGAGTCTCTAATGCTAGAATTACGGCACCTCAAAATAGAGGTTAAAGAGCCTCTGATGCTAGAGGCAATGTTCCTGAAAATAGAGGTCAAAGAATATCTGATTCTTGATATTTAGCACTTGAAGAAAGTTTTGTGTGACAGTCACATATCTACAAACTAGGGCAGAAATTAGATTTAATACATTTCCTCAAAGGGCAGGAATATCTCTCTCTCTCTCCCTCCCTCTCTCTCTCTCTCTCTCTCTCTCTCTCTCTCTCTCTCTCTCTCTCTCTCTCTCTCTCTCTCTCTCTCTCTCTCTCTCATATATATATAAGGATCGTTGGTTAGCCGCATTACGTTCAATTATTGATTGCATTCCAACTCTAGAACACTATGAAACAAACAACTAAGATGGCCGTCGCTGACCAGAAAAATAATTCGCGTTAAAATTAAATAACACCCTTAAATATTGTGTTGCCTTTACCCAAAGTCATAAGTATAACCTAATCCCACATTATCCTCTTTCCAAAAATCCAACTTATCGGGAACCATAAAGAAATTGATAACTTGGGAATCCAAATTTTCTGTATCAAAGTATATTTATCTTTTCCCTATCTTGGCTTAACGCACGCCCACAAACACACTCACACACACACACGGATATATATATATATATATATATATATATATATATATATATATATATATATATGTGTGTGTGTGTGTGTGTGTGTGTACATACATATAATATATAGATATATGTGTAATAGTATATATATATATATATATATATATATATATATATATATATATATATATATATATGTGTGTGTGTGTGTGTGTGTGTGTGTGTGTGTATACATCTATATATACAGTATATATATATATATATATATATATATATATATATATATATAGATATAGATAGATAGATATTACTCATCAGTCACAAAACTGCATGCGAAAGATATTCAGGGATAAAATCCACAGGAAACAGGAAAGTAAAAGGCCAGGTACCAAGCACTTTCTTGTGTTACGTACACTTCTCCAGGGTCCATATATATATATATATATATATATATATATATATATATATATATATATATATATATATATATATATCCACAATAATACCGACACCATAAGGACGATCCCAGGTTGATGACTAAAAACCTTCTCTACGTCTCGGTGCCAGGTCTCAACTTGCTGCATCTCTTCCTCCGAAGATAATGCAAAACTTGTCTCTTAGAAGAGACACAATTTTACTTCTCCATAAATGATATATATATGACACTACTGAAACTCTAAACCTAATCCTTGATAGTGTTAGAGAATGGATGACATTTAAACAACTAAAATTAAATGAGAACAAAACTGAATTCATGGTGGTGGGCAAGAGAAACAGCGTGAGAAACTTGGGTGATATTCAAATGAACATAAATAATGACTCGGTGCCCGTATCTTGTAAAGTTCGATATATAGGAGTAATTCTAGACTGTAACCTGTCTCTAAAGGCCCAAATAAATAATGTAATAAAAACTGCTGGGTATCATCTACGATATATTGCGTTTATAAAAAAAAGTACCTGGACGAAAATTCTGTTAAGAAATTTGTGATAAACTGTGTTATTACCAGGATTGACTAATGCAACTCTATCTACGACAATTTACCAAAAGTGCAACTTAGGAAATTACAAAACATAATAAACAGAGGAGCAAGACTTATGAAAGGTGTCCCACCTAGAGAAAGGATCCCCCTATACTGATCGATTTACACTGGCTGTCGATTAAAGCAAGAATTAAATTTAAAATGTGTACAATAAAACACCAAGTTACCAGAATTGCTACACATTGCGCAGCCAACAAATCGTATCGACACGAGAATAGTTACAGATGGCTTCAAACTGTTGGAATCTAGACATATGTCTACTTTAGGCTCTAGAGCCTATGAATAGGCGGCCCCAAGACTATATAATAAGCTCCCACGAATCATTCGAATGGTTGAAGACATTAAGGCTTTCAAGAGGAAACTGAAGACTTTCTTATTTCATGAGTCTTTTGACAGTGACGATTTAAAAGTAAATGAAC
>NW_027169204.1:15000-27500 GCF_036898095.1 Palaemon carinicauda | reverse complement strand
TAGACGTAGGACACGCATTTCAGTAGTCTGAATTTTAGACTTTATTTTTTCTGTCAAGACCCATGCCTCACAACCATACAGGAACACAGGATTCAGGATTGGGCAAACAATTAATAGGTTAGAATGGTTACAAAACAAGCAGAAACAATGGGGCTAAATATAGAATTGAAACAAGTGGGGATAATCCCTTTATTTGGCAATGCTGATTGAAATATTGCCGCCACTAATTTATTAGTTTTTTTTTTTTAATTGTACCGTAACCATATTAAGCACTAGCTTTCGGTAAGAACTAGTACTCTCAAATATATTAAGTGGTCAAATAAAACCTAATGCTGACAGCAACCATTTTAGTAAGGGATCTGACCAATATCTTGATTATGGTTCTTCAGATAGGAATATTCTATGTAATATTTTCCCAATATAAAAAATTAATCATACGATTTTATAAATATCATTGAATAGTATTGATAAAAGTATAATTTTCAATATTCTTATAAAGGAAATAATGAAAATAGAAATATTATAAGAAATAAAATATATCAAATTATTTTCTTATTCCTGATCTAGACATTAATCTCTGGCACCGTCATTCAGTTACTTATTATGAATGTTGAATAAGATTTTTTATAACTCTGACCATCCTTTTAATTTAAATAATTAAAGTCGGTACCACACTGCTCGATTTCAATATTCCTTCTCATGAGATAATGAAAATGGATAAATTTAGCTCCAAATGAGAGATCCAATCAGAGAGAAGATCAAATTCTTTGAGTCTCCTGCTTTTGAAAGCAACTGATGGAAGACCATCCTATGCCCAAATATGGCATATCTCCCAAGAATGACTTTTGTTCTAAAATAATTTTAAAGCTCTCACGATACTATAATATTGGTTGAATGATAAAAATTTTATCTAGATCAAAATGAAAAGTAATTATTGTTTACAAATATCATCATTATAAATAAAATAAATGCAATACTTTAATAGAATTTGCATAATACTTCCTAATTTTTTATCCGCAAAATATGAATTCAATGATACCCTGCAATTTCCTCCTACTCAAACTTACGGACTGCCAACGCAAGAGGCCGTGTCTTACACAAAGTAAGCAATCTATACAGACAGACAATCCTAGTAATATTATTCTCTAGTTAGACTCTTCTCTTTCATCTGTATCTATCAATTGGTGCAAAGATGGACTTTTCATGGGCGTTCCCAGTCTTGTTTTGGCAGGATGTTTGGTCTTTAATATTTACAACAAAAATGGATTAATAGCAATAAAGGGGAACGAATAAATATTAAAATGGTAATGGAGAAAAAATAAGTAGAACAAGTAAGAAATAAACGTTTTATTGTGCAGTGTAAGACAAAGGCCTCATACATGACAATATTTATATTGAGCTGTGTTCTAGCTTAAATTCTTTCAGCTAAAGGTAAAGATAAAACTACACCATGACAGATAGATGCCTTTCATATGGATCTTTGATGTTGGGGGGAAGTGAATGGGATGTGAATGCTGTGGAAGAAGTGAGTCTTTTTAGATTTAAAAATCAGTTGTAGCGAAGTTAAAATAGCCATGACAAATATATCGAAAAAGTATAATTTAAATGCAAGAAGTAGGGCACCTCATAATGAAGTTCAAAGTTTACCTAATGCTAGAGGTATGGCACTTCAAAACAGAGGTCAAAAAGGCTCTAATGCTTGAAATATGGCACTTTAAAAATAGATATCAAAGACCTTCTAATGTTAAAGGTACAGAGCTACTAAATAGAGGTCAAGGAGCTTCTAATACTAGAAGAATAGCACCTCAAAATAAAGTTAAAAGAACCAACAATGCAAGACGCATGGCACTTCAAAAATAGATATCAAAGACCTTCTAATGCTAGAGGTAAAGAGCTACTAAACAGTGGTCAAAGAACCTCCAATATTAGAGGTAAAGAACCTCAATATAGAGGTCAAAGAGCCTCTAACACTAGAAGTAAGGAATATCAATATAGAGGTCATAGAGCCTTCAATACTAGAAGTATGGCACCTCAAAATATAGGCCAAAAAACCTCTAATGCCAGATGTATGACACTTCAGAAAAATATGTCAAAGACCCTCTAATGCTATAGGTAAAGAGCTACTAAATAGAGGTCAAACAACCTTTAATACTTGAGGTGAGAAACCTCAATATAGAGGTCAAAGTGCCTCTAATACTAGAGGTGAGGAACATCAATATAGAGGTCAAAATGCCTCTAATTACTAGAGGTGAGGAGCGTATATATGGAGGGCAAAGTACCTCTAATACTAAAGGTAAGGAATATCAATATAGAGGTCATAGGGCCTCTAACACTGAAAGTATGGCACCTCGAAATAGAGGCCAAAGAACCTCTAATGCCATATGTATGGCACTTCAAAAATATATGTCAAAGACCCTCTGATGCTATAGGAAAAGAGATACTAAATAGAGGCCAAATAAACTCTTATGCTAGAGCTAAGGAACCTCAATATAGAGGTCAAAAGAGCGTCTAATACTAGAAGTATGGCACCTCAAAATAAAGGTAAAAAAAAAAAACCCTAATGCTAAAAGTATGGCACTTCAAAAGTAGATGTCAAAGACCTTCTAATGCTAGATGTAAAGAGCTACTAAAAAGAAGTCAAAGAACCTCGTATAATAGAGGTATAGAACCTCAATATAGAGATCAAAGAGCCTCTAATATTAGATGTATGGCACCTCAAAATAAAGGACAAAAAACCTCTAATTCCAAAAGTAAGGCATTTCATGAATAGAAGTCAAAGACCTTCTAATGATATGGCAAAATGTTGATAAAAGCTCTTTATAAATGGCTTCCAACTGAAATGTATCGAAGACAGTCGCTTTTTAGTCCTCCTGACAATATTGAGTAACAGAATAACTTTTAAAGAGAAAGAAGTATTATTATAAGCCTAATGCAACAATATATAAATATAAACGATATGATTATAATGATTTCTTAGCCTGTTTCTGTTATATCTTTTTCCCAAAAGTTTTCCTCCATTCAAGGTAACAAATGGTCACTTTTATTCTCGTTAATTGAGACAAATATCCATTATTTTTGCCTTTAATTGAAACCGATTAAAAGAACTAAATTCAGTATCGACTCGGAATTGTTTATGATGAAAACATCCTAATGTTTACTGATGGATATTTCTTTCCGACTGAGACTGCTTGCCTTATGCCATCCGGGTCTTGGTACATTCAGGTCTCGCTTGGAGAAGAGAAATGAGGATGTTTGCATTGATCGAATGATAAAAATATTGGAGTATTCTATGAACAAAGTGTGAGGATAAAAATAATGTATTTACGAAGGAAAGAATTTCATCGTGTTAAATGCTAAATCCAAAATTATTTTCCATAGGTTTTGGCAATATTTGGTTATTATAAAATATGGGTTTTGCCCACGAATTTCACTTACTTTTGCTTTGCTTTTGTCAGATTAGTTCTCCTTTACGGGCTGCCAATACAAGAACACATGTTTTACATAAGGCAGGGTAATCTAAAACGAACGAACAGCCGATCAATATTCTTTTTCAATCATAGTAAAAAAATTTGTTCATGGTTATTAATTCACTTAACATATCAGTCATGTATGGTTCGTTATAGCTTGTGAAAGAATGTAGGTGTAATGTACATATGAAAAGAAATCTTTAGAAACATAAGTTACCACTACACACATATATAAGATAAGTATTAAACTAACTTGTATTATTTTCTAAATTTGTCTCTCTTCTGCTTCTAAAGAATCCCAATTCTCTGTTGTGTGATCTGCCTCTGGATAACGCAGATAATATCATCATCTTTATTCCTATCAATTTCTTTAAAACCTGAAATGTTCAAACTTGTCTTCTTCTTTTGTTGCTGATAAATCTATCAATGACTGGATATATCCTTATTTATATATCACAGGATGTCCGTGGAACGATTAAATCTGGTGCATTCTCTGTGCAGTGGAAGAACCAAAAAAGCAGCAATTGTATATTAGTTTACCATAGAGAAAATACGTTCACCGTCTGCGTTTGATATGGGAATGGTGATCAAGGCTCGAACGAACTTAAAAGAAATAGCAACCGCCTCACTCTGATACACCTGAGCCAAAATTAACTAGATATTTCCAGAAAGAAAACTGTCAATATTGTCACTTTAAAGGGAATGCCCTGCAGCATCCAAGTCTAGTTGTTCATAATCAAAGGTTATACGATACTATTTCAAGTATATCACCTCAGTCCTAACAAATATTAGGGTCAAGAATGGATCACATCCATCAGAATTTGATAATTGAACGGGAGACGTTTCTTTGATTTTGCTCAAAAGTGGTTTTCTAATCTGTTTCTCTCTTGTATTAGCTCAAGATATAAATAAAAGTGCTTTCTACTAAAAAGCTATTTTCTTATCTAGAGTAGGCCGCAGGAACAAAAAAGCGACTGTTCTTAAAATATTTCAGTCAAATTACTCATTACTTCTCATATAGTTTATCTATTTCCTTATTTCTTTTCCTCACAGGCATATTTTGCCTTGTTTGAGACCTTGGCCTTATAACATCCTGCTTTTCAAGGTAAGGTTGTAGCTTAGAAAATAATAATAATAATAATAATAATAATAATAATAATAATAATAATAATAATAATAATAACCAATTTCAAATATCAATGTAGTATACAGTAGGATCATTTATAAGGATTAAAAACCTTCACATATAAAAATTATAATCTCGAGTTGTGTTTCCAAAGACCAAATTCAAAATATCGACATTTGTATCCATAAAATACATATGATGGTCAACAAGTGGCCTGAAGACTAGTGGAGTAAAACCTAGACCTATAATGTCCTTTGGGTTAAAAGTGAAATTTCACTAGGTGTTAAATTAGACAAACAAAAGCACAAATTTTGAATGGAATTAAGCTTATGATATTACGACTTCACTAATGTTAAAAAAAAAAAAAAAATATCAAATAGAAACTAAGCCATGCTAATCCCTGCTTCTCTCTATATATATAAGAGGTCTTTTTATATGTAGGCCTACATATTGTCACCAGCTGTAACAAACCCTCTACGAAACTTAAACCGATAGACGAGTCGAGTGTTAGCTATCATTTTCTAGAGGACTTCAGATAGAGAGGAGAAAGGGGGAAAAGATAAAGATAATGATAGAGATGATAAAAATAAGGAAAATGGAAATGATAAAAGATAATAAAAAGGGAAAGTCTGGACAACCTCTGATACCCGGAAAGACAGAGAGGGCTTTTAAGTCAGATGTAATCCTCTTAAGCCTTTTATCCCACAATGAAATATTCTGTTTCCGATATCTTTTATTCTTTATTCTTTTCAACTTTACATTATTTCTCCATTCTGGCTTCCTTTCCTCCATTTTGCTTCCCAAACTCTTCACTTTGACGTAGCAAGTAAAGAAATAAGAGCTTCTTTGGTTTACGAGAATCCACTATGTTTTCAGTTGAAGTTGTTGAATGGAAAATACCACCAATGTTTACAGCAGGAATATTAGTATTAAAAAACTTTTCTTTAATAAAATACAATTTTAATTAGGTTGTGTGTCCAAAAAATTCTATAGAAAACATCATCATTTGTATCCATAATCAATATTTGGTGTTACAACTACTCCAAAAGGATTAAGAAAAACAGTGTGTTTGGGTGGAGTCGAGTAGGCCTACACTTAATAGTGGAGTTTGTGATCTCAAGTCCCATATCACTTATTTCTCTTTTTCTTAATCTTAATCAGTTGTAAATAACGGAATACATTTCCTCTTAAGAATTCTTAACATCGAAATCATCATAATGTTTTGGTACGTGTATTTCTTTGGGAATAGGATTTTTGGCCTGATGACACCCCAGGCTTCTTGATTAACACTACTGAATTATTTGATAAAAAAAAAATCCATTGAAATTCCTACGCAAATGTGATATAAAGAGCATCTAAATTCATAATCATTAACGTATGCCAAATACAATTAATCTATGAAATAAATGAATAAACTTTGCATAAAATAATAAAACTTGTTGATATGGAACTCAATTGTAGGAACTCGGGACTTGGGCAAGCAGACGTTGCTACTAGATGTACGATGTTTTGCAAGACGCCAAAATAGCATAATTTTAAACGCTAGTTAAATAAATAAATAGATAAATAAATAAATAAATGAATAAATAAATAAATATATATATATATATATATATATATATATATTATATATATATTTATATATATATATATATATATATATATATATATATATATATATATATATATTAATATATACATATATATATATATATATATATATATATATATATATATATATATATATGTATATATATATATATATATATATATATATATATATTAATATATACATATATATATATATATATATATATATATATATATGTATATATATATATTATATATATATATAATATATATATATATATATATATATATATATTACGTAAACTGAATAACTATGACCAAAATTTAGAAGTTATCTGATTTAGCGATTTATTCGCCAGCATAAAAACTCACCAAATTTCCCACCGACATTAAAGTAATACTACCGATTTGCCTATTATTTTTATATGTTCATAATTCTCTTTTCATACTAAATTATTTTCAGAAGAGATCGTAGGACGAGTGAGAACGTATTTCTAGTATTTAGGAATAGAAAGAAGAAGAAGAAGAAGAAGAAGAAGAAGAAGAAGAAGAAGAAGAATTCTAAAGAGATTTGCCGGGAATAAACGGAAATGAAATATGACGAGAATGCTCTCTCTCTCTCTCTCTCTCTCTCTCTCTCTCTCTCTCTCTCTCTCTCTCTCTCTCTCTCTCTCTCTCTCTCTCTCTAAGTTATATAGGCCAATAGACCAAATTGTCCTGTTTTTCTCCGGAGACACTGAAGATTTCTGTTGAACAAACACATATTTTGAATCTCTCTCTCTCTCTATATTACACCGGCCATTAAAATATGATGGAATTTTCCATAATTGCAGTGAAAACGAACGAAGAATTAAGAAATGAAAACCTTGGAAAAGAAGAAAAAATTTGTCTTCTGTGTGAAATTTCTCCTGTTTTCCTCCGGAGACACTTTGAAGATTCCTTCGAGAGAGAGATAGAGAGAGAGAATTCCTTAATATTTCGATGATTTCCATAATTGTTACCACGAATACAAAGGAAATTGTTAGGGAAGGCGAACATTACATTCTGGGAATGAATGAAGATGAAACAAGAACGCTTCCAGAATGTCTTCAGAGAGTTAGATTTGCCTCAGAAACGTTTTAGGAGATAAATGTTACGATTTGCACGGAAAGAAAACTATGAATAAATCTTTCCTTTTGTTATGGTTTTTTAATTCCTTTCAGTATTTCTTAATCTCGTGGACTCTCTCTCTCTCTCTCTCTCTCTCTCCTCTCTCTCTCTCTCTCTCTCCTCTCTCTCTCTCTCTCTCTTTCTTTCCTGAAGACATTTGGACTCCAGTTGAAGCAAAAAGGAGAATTTGTTGGATTCTAATGCCTTATCTCTCCCCCCCCCCTCTCTTTCTCTCTCTTTCTCTCTCTCTCTCTCTCTCTCTCTCTCTCTCTCTCTCTCTCTCTCTCTTTCTTTCCTGAAGACATTTGGACTCCAGTTGAAGCAAAAAGGAGAATTTGTTGGATTCTAATGCCTTATCTCCCCCCCCCCCCCTCTCTCTCTCTTCTCTCTCTCTCTCTCCTTCATACCTGAAGACATTTGGACTCAAGTTGAAGCCAAAAGAAGAATTTCTTGGATACTAATAGACTCTCTCTCTCTCTCTCCCTCTCTCTCTCTCTCTCTCTCTCTCTCTCTCTCTCTCTCTCTCTCTCTCTCTCCTTCATAACTGAAGACATTTGGACTCCAGTTGAAACCAAAAGAGGAATTTCTTGGATACTAATAGACTCTTATTTTTCTTTATTCTTTTCAGCCTTACACTTTTTCCACTCTGTCTTCCTTTCCTCAATTTTGTATTCAGTTAAAGTTGTAGCATGGAAAATACCAACGATGTTTATAGCAGGAATATCATTATTAAGAAACTTCTCTTTTACAAAATACAACAAGTCGGGATATTCCCTACATTTGGCAATGCTGATTGAAATATTGCGGCCACTAATAATGTAGGGTTTTATTTTTAACTGCACCGTAGTCATATTAAGCACTAGCTCTTTTTCAGAGCTAGTACTCTCAAAAATATTAAGTGGTCAAAGAGCACCTAATGCTGACAGCAACCTAGTCAGTAAACATTGTGACCAATATCTTGATTATGGTTCTTGAAATAAGAATATTTTATGTAATATTTTCCACATATAACAAAAAAATCATAATATTTTATAGATATTTTTGAATATTATTTATAAGGTATTTTTTTCGATATTTATTTTTTAAAGGAAATAATGAGAAGAGATTTATTAAAGCAATACAAGTGTTCAAATTAATTTTCTTATTCAAGATCTAGATATCAATCTCCGGCACCGTCGTTCAGTTAGTTGTTATGAATGTTGCATGAGATTTTTCATAACTGGCCATCCTTTGCATTTAAATCTTCAAAGACAGTACCATCCTGCTCGTAATCCTAAGTATGCAGTTATTAGTAATATTCATACAGTCTCCTTCAAAAGGCTTAATACTGAACAGTATTCTAAAAGTTTTATTCCAGCTATTACAGATGGTGGAACAATCTCTTTAATCAGGGAATGTCATCGAATGTTTATATGTTGAACAGGCTGACACAATGGTCTCTCATGGTTTATCTATGAAAGTATTTTAATGTTGTTACTGTTCTTAAAATATTCTATTTCAATTATTCATTATTTCTCTTGTATTTTATCATTTTCTATCCACACTGGGATATTTTTCCTTACTGCAGCCTTTGGGCTTAAAGCATCCTGCTCTCTCCAATTAGGTTTGCGGCGCAGCTAATAATAATAATAATAATAATAATAATAATAATAATAATAATAATAATAATAATAATAATAATAACAATAATAATAATAATAATAACCAATTTCAAATCTCACAGTAGTTTACAGCAAGAATTTATATGGGTTGAAAACCTTCACAATTAAAATATATATTCTCGAGTTGTGATTTCAAAATCACAATTCAAAATATCGACATTTGTATCCATAAAATATGTATGATGGTCAAAAAAATAAAAAAAAAACAAAAAAAAAAAAGAGGGAAACACCCTAAACCTATAAAGTCCTTTGGGAAAAAAGTGAACTTTCACTAAGTGTTTAATTAGACGAACAAAACTTTGCAGATGGGAAGGATAATTTTGAATGGAATTTAAGCTTACGATATCAGGACTTCACTAATGAAAAAAGAAAAAAAAAATGAAATACAACTTAAGCCATGCTAATCCCTTCTTCTCTCTTTATATACAAAAGGTTTTTTATATGCGGACCTACATATTGTCGCCAACCGTAACAAACCCTCTACGAATCTTTTGACCGATAGACGAGTGCTAGCTATTATTCCCTCGAGGACTTTGGATAGAGATGATAAAAGTAAGGAAAAAGGAAATGATGAAGATAATGAAAAGGGAAAGTCTGGACAACCTGTGAAACCCAGAAAGACAAATCCTCTCAAGCCTTTTATCCCACAGTGAAATATTTTGTTTGCGATATTATTTTTCTTTATTCTTTTCAGCCTCACAATTTCTCCACTCTGTCTTCCTTTCCTCAATTTTGTATTCAGTTAAAGTTGTTGCATGGAAAATACCAACGATGTTTATAGCAGGAATATCATTATTAAGAAACTTCTCTGTTACAAAATAGAACAAGTCGGGATATTCCCTACATTTGGCAATGCTGATTGAAATATTGCGGCCACTAATAATGTAGGGTTTTATTTTTAACTGCACCGTAGTCATATTAAGCACTAGCTCTTTTTCAGAGCTAGTACTCTCAAAAATATTAAGTGGTCAAAGAGCACCTAATGCTGACAGCAACCTAGTCAGTAAACATTGTGACCAATATCTTGATTATGGTTCTTGAAATAAGAATATTTTATGTAATATTTTCCACATATAACAAAAAAATCCACTGCGGTCCCAAGGCCAACATACATTGGGACAAGGAGCTGTGTAACCTTGTAGAGGTGCAGTGGCTTAAGCCTACCATAAGACTGCTTGGGGGTTATGTTGGAACCTCTGTGACCTATTAGGAAGCAAAAGGCTTATGGATGGTACGAATTAACAGCTCTGAGGGCTCACGACAGGCCTAGCAAGCCGGTGAGCCGCTATAAATTGCTCATGAACCGCACGACTTGCTTCAGGACGGACCCATTGATCAAAGGATGCCCGGGCACATCCTGACTCGGAATGTTATTGGACATGGACAAGGAAGTGGAGCTTTGAGATTGGGAACAATTAATCTAAGTACTTTGCGAGGTAAGGAGGAGGAGGTAATCATGATGATGGAGGAGAGAAATATAGACATTTTGGGACTGTGTGAAACCCGTTTACCAGGAGAAGGAACCAAATTATTGCATAACAATTACCAATTACTTTACAAAGGTGGAAGAGCTGCACGACACGGAGTAGGTTTTATTGTGAGGGAAGAGCTAGCTGGAAAAATTAGTCATGTAAATTACAAGAGTGATAGGATTATTGGCTTTTCCTTAAAGTTGGGAATGTTTCAAGCCAGTATAATTCAGGTGTATGCACCACAGCAGGGCCGCCCTCAAGAAGAAAAGGAAGAATTCTACAGAGATCTGCAGGAAGTAAAAGATTCTGTCCCATATGTAGAGAATATATTAATAATTGGAGACATGAATGGACATATTGGGCAAGACAGGACAGGCATAGAGAGAATATTAGGAGCGTTTAGCATTGGAGACAGAAATAGAGAAGGAGAAAACATAATTGATTTCTGCATGCAAAACCAGATGTCCATAATGAACTCTTTCTATAATCATAGAGACAGCCACAAGTGGACGTGGTATCGGTGGAACTCAGCCTTAGGAGTATACACTGAAAAATCAATGATTGACTTGGCAATAACAAATAACAAAAATATGGTAAGAGATGTAAAAAGTATTCCCTCTGTGTCATTCGATTCAGATCACAGGCTTCTCTTAATTAAATTAAAGACAGTGAAACCTAAACCAATTAAAAGCCAAGTGAGAGAAAGATTTATCCTAGAGAATATGAGAGAAGAGGAATGCTTAGTTAGATATCAAAACGAAATCAGTAGAGCTAAACAAATGCAACAGGAGAGCAACGACACAAATGAAAAATGGAGACACTTTAAGATGGCTGTAGTAGGCGCTGCTAATAATACAGTGCAGAAGAAAAGAGTTCGAGGTAGGAGGAAAAAACAAACTGCTTGGTGGACTCCCACACTTAAGTCCGCTGTTACAAATAAAATGAAACTTTTCAGAAAATGGATGAAAACTTTGAGCTTGGAAGATCACAATAATTATAAAGAAGCCTTGAGAGAAACAGAAAGAATAAAAGCTCAAACAAAAAGAGAAACCTGGAAAGAATAGGAGAAGACCTAGGAAATGATCTCCAAGGTACTAGAAAACTCATATATAGCACTGCTAAAAACTATAGAAAGGGAAGCCAACCACCCACTTATGTAATCAAAGACCCTATGGATGGGACAATTTTAACCGAACCCCGAGAAATTGAATTAGGATGGAAGCATCACTTTGAAACACTACTAAACAATGAAAATGATGACATTGAAGAACATGTAGAATTTGATGTGGTTGGGGATGCAGAACCTGACATAACGACACAGGAAGTAAAAAATGCCCTCAAGAGGATGAGAAATGGTAAGGCCCCTGGAGTGGATACAATACCTGCAGAGCTCCTTAAAACATGGGTGAGGATGGAGTCATTTGGCTGCTGGAACTAATCGACATACTCTGGAATGGACAAATACCACCTGAAGACTGGAGAAGAGATCTAATATGCCCAATCTATAAAAAAGGTGACAAGACAAATTGCAGCAATTATAGAGGAATATCCCTAATGTCACACGCTTTTAAAGTATATGAAAGAATACTTGAAACCAGATTGAGAGGATATGTTGAACCAAAGCTGGGGGAATGGCAAAGTGGTTTTCGGCAAGGAAGAGGGACAACCGATATGATTTTCTCACTCAAAATGATATTCGAGAAAAGCTGGGAATGGAACAGGGGACAGATATATTGCTTTTATAGACCTAGAAAAGGCTTTTGATAGAGTACCAAGAATGAAAATATGGGATGCCCTAAAAGACCCTTACTATGGAATCCCTGAGAAACTTATAAGAGCAATTTATAACACCTATCAAAACATCAAATCCAGAGTAAAAACAAATCAAGAGAATGAAGATTGGTTTGAAATTAAATCAGGAGTAAGACAGGGCAGCGTCCTTTCTCCACTTCTTTTTATATTGTTCCTAGACAAATGTATGAGGGAACGAGGCGAGGGTGAAGCTGAAGATATGATCATCAACCTTCTGTATGCA
>NW_027169203.1:242500-245000 GCF_036898095.1 Palaemon carinicauda | reverse complement strand
TTATTATTATTACTACTGGTGCTATCTATATATTATTATTATTATTACTACTGGTGCTATCTAAATTATTATTATTATTATTATTATTATTATTATTATTATTATTATTATTATTATTATTATTACTACTGGTGCTATCTATATTATTATTATTATCATTATTATTATTATTATTATTATTATTATTATTATTATTATTATTATTATTATTATTATTATTATTATTATTATTATTACTGGTGCAATCTATATTATTATTATCATTATTATTACTACTGGTGCTATCTATATTATTATTATTATTATTATTATTATTATTATTATTACTACTGGGGCTATCTATGTTATTATTATTATTATTATTATTATTATTATTATTATTATTATTATTATTATTACTGGTGCTATCTATATTATTATTATTATTATCATTATTATTATTATTATTATTATTATTACTACTGGTGCTATCTATATTATTATTATTATTATTATTACTACTACTACTGGTGCTATCTATATTATTATTATTATTATTATTATTATTATTATTATTATTATTATTATTATTATTATTATTATTATTATTATTATTACTACTGGTGCTATCTATATTATTATTATTATTATTATTATTATTATTATTATTACTACTACTGGTGCTATCTATATTATTATTATTATTATTATTATTATTATTACTACTGGTGCTATCTATATTATTATTATTATTATTATTATTATTATTATTATTATTATTATTATTACTGGTGCTATCTATATTATTATTATTATTATTATTATTATTATTATTACTGGTGCTATCTATATTATTGTTAATACTATTATTATTATTATTATTATTACTACTGGTGCTATCTATATTATTATTATTATTATTATTATTATTATTATTATTATTATTATTATTATTGGTGCTCTCTATATTATTATTATTATTATTGTTATTATTACTACTACTGGTGTTATCTATATTATTATTATTATTATTATTATTATTATTATTATTATTATTATTATTATTACTAATGGTGCTATCTATATTATTATTATTATTATTATTATTATTATTATTATTATTATTATTATTATTATTATTATTATTATTATTACTGGTGCTATCTATATTATTATATTTTTCTTATTATTATTATTATTATTATTATTATTATTATTATTATTATTATTATTATTATACTACTACTACTGGTGCTATCTAAATTATTATATTATATTATTATTATTATTATTATTATTATTATTATTATTATTACTACTGGTGCTATCTATATTATTATTATTATTATTATTATTATTATTATTATTATTATTTTATTATTGGTGCTATCTATATTATTATTATTATTATTATTATTATTATTATTATTATTATTATTATTATTATTATTATTATTATTACTATCGGTGCTATCTATATTATTATTATTATTATTATTATTATTATTATTATTATTATTATTATTACTAATGGTGCTATATATATTATTATTATTATTATTATTATTATTATTATTATTATTATTATTACTATTGGTGCTATCTATATTATTATTATTACTATTATTATTATTATTACTACTGGTGCTATCTATATTATTATTGTTATTATTACTACTGGTGCTATCTATATTATTATTATTATTATTATTATTATTATTATTATTATTATTATTATTATACTACTGGTGCTATCTATATTATTATTATTATTATTATTATTATTATTATTATTATTATTATTATATTATTATTATTATTACTACTAGTGCTATCTATATTATTATTATTATTATTATTATTATTATTATTATTATTATTATTATTATTATTATTATTATACTACTACTACTGGTGCTATTTATATTATTATTGTTATTATTATTATTATTATTATTATTATTACTGGTGCTATCTATATTATTATTATTATTATTATTATTATTATTATTATTATTATTATTATTACTGGTGCTATCTATATTATTATTATTATTATTATCATTATTATTATTATTATTATTATTATTATTATTATTATTATTACTTGTGCTATCTATATTATTATTATTATTATTATTATTATTATTATTATTATTATTATTATTATTATTATTATTATTATTATTATTATTATTACTGGTGCTATCTATATTATTATTATTATTATTATTATTATTATTATTATTATTACTACTACTGGTGTTATCTATATTATTATTATTATTAATATTATTATTACTGGTGCTATCTATATTATTATTATTATTATTATTATTATTATTACTACTGGGACTCTCTATATTATTATTATTATTATTATTATTATTATTATTATTATTATTATTATTATTATTACTACTGGTGCTATCTATATTATTATTATTATTATTATTATTATTATTATTATTACTGGTGCTATCTATATTATTATTATTATTATTATTATTATTACTACTGG